>NC_046165.1:44968606-45221106 GCF_011064425.1 Rattus rattus
AAAAGAGAAGAAGCGTATGAATTTGTTCGTAAAGGACTTCGCAGTGACGTCAGGAGTCATGTCTGTATCCTTTGCCATAGTTTTGTGGTTTTGTTTTCATTTACTTGTCTTTTCTAATTCAAATTTTACAACTTTTCTGTGAAACTTGAAATCTTAGGAATTTTAGTGAAGTCTATGTATTTAACCATTACTCATCAGCAGTATTCTGTTCCTTGATCCTTTCTGGAGTATTTTAAAGAAAATCTTCATAGAGAGACAGAGACCAGCTCTTTCCTTAAACATCCATGAATTGATTGATATTTCCCTACTTCAGAAAATGAATTTTAGTTTTTTAATTTATATAAGTACTTGTGTTTCTTGAATTTTCTTTTAGAAGTTTTAGATGAATTTTTAAATTTAGAAGAAACCTATTTTAAAACAAGTTTAGCTGGATCTGTAGCTCAGTAGTAGAGTGCTTACCCAGTGCATGCAAGGCGTCCTGGGTATAACCCCTAGCACTGCAAAACTAGCAAATGAAATGAAAACCAGGTTTTATTTTGTGTCAGGAAAAACTGGTTCTATAGCTTGAATTCTATTAACACAGATACAACTATTACTTTACTCAATATTTACAGTACCTTTCATTTGCTAGTATTTCAACATGTAAACCAATTTAAAAAACTTTTAAAGAAGGATTGTTGAAATTTCTTCATTTCCCATGTTTGTGTTTGGTCTTTTAACATAGTACCCTTATATATCTGGCATTTAATTCATTTAGCATATGACTAATATTTGCCATTCATAGTCTCCATATTTTCACATATTTAACTTAGGAGTCTCTCAAAATACTAAATGATTATTTTCTTATCCCAGACTTTACCCTACAGTGTAATTATGGTAGTTTTGGGGGTTTGGCATAAGATAAACTAAGAGAATAAAAATTAATTTTGTGTCTTTTAATATCACTAGTGAATTAAATGGTGGTTATATTACTTAGAATTGGATAATATCTAAACTTATTTTAGAAAATAAAGACAATCTTTATATAAGTGAATTTTGAGATTGTTTGGTTACAAAAGCAGGAAATTGAATGTAGGAAAATGTTACAAATTTTTGCCAAGAATTTTCTAAAAGTTACCTACAAATATTATGGAAAATTTCAAGCATGGATAAAATGGGAGAGATTGAGTGTTGAATCATTGTGTCCCCATCACCCAGCTTGAATAGTCAAAGCTTGGCTGTGCTTGTATTTGCCTGTTTCTAATTGTCCTTTCCCTCTGATCCCAGATCACTGTGAAACACATTCCAGATGAAATACTTTTGAGATTATTGCAATGTATATTGTAGTGTCTGGCTGTCTGTGTTTCCTTAACTTGATAGGTTGGCATGTATATGGGCTCCTGCAACGTTCTGATAAGAAGTATGATGAAGCTATTAAGTGCTACCGAAATGCCCTCAAGTTAGATAAAGATAATTTGCAAATATTGAGGGATCTCTCTCTATTGCAGATTCAGATGAGAGATCTTGAAGGTTATCGAGTAAGTAGTTTTAAATGTACTTTTTCAATACAGGGGCCAAGGGGTTTTTTTTTTGTTTGTTTGTTTTTGTTTGTTTGTTTGTTTGTTTGTTTGTTTTTGAGTAATGGGATTGAAGGTATATGCTACAACACTTGGGGTAAAGATTAAAATTTTAATAGAATTCAGGATGAAGTAAGCCTAAGGCAAGATGTTATACCCACTTGGACTGCCCTATGATAATACTTGAGCATTAAATAAGGGTAAACTGAGATAGCAGAATAAAGACCTTTGCCACCTAGCTTGATGACCTGAGTCCTTGGGACTTAAACTGTGGAGGAAGAGAACAGACTTCTGAAAGTTGTTTTCTGGCTTCCACATGTGTACTCATGTGTGCACATGCACGCACACACACAATAAAAAGATATTATACTAATATCTTTTGTTTTAACATTTTTGCTAAACTGAAAATGGACTTGACATTCAGCTTTTACTGAAATCTGAAGATTACTTAGCTTTTTTTTATTAAGTTAGTGAGCATAAAATACTATGGAAAGGATTGTCATGAAAATGGTATTTTTAGTATATGTGCTGCCGAAGCGAGCACGAAAATGGTATTTTTAAAGATCCATTTTTCTCTTTAGTTATGTGTGGTATTGTCTCTATTTGTCCATAGGTATCTAGGTACCTATGGAGGCTACAAGAGGGGACTGGATTTTATAGAACTAACATGATAGGCAGTTGTGAGTTGCCCAGAGTGTGTCCTGGGAACTGAACTTGGGCCCACATTAGTATTTGCCAGAGAGAAAAACTGACCCACGCTTAAATGAAGGAGCGAGTGACAGAAGCAAGAGTGAACGTAATATAAAGTGTTGTACTTTGATGTTCTATGAAAAGGGACCAGCGATGGCTAAGAGGCCCTGAAAAGAATGGCCTCCTTTGCACCACTTGTAACCATGGAATAGTCAGCAAAGTTAAATAGACATTTTCTAGACTCAGTGTGCGAAAACATTGAGAAAGAAATGAGCTACTCCTGGGAGGTAGGGCCTCTGTAGAAAAGTTGGATTTTCTGCTACACAGAATAACCTTGGTTTTTCTAGTGTATCCGTGGAAGGATTTCTGATATTTTGTTCATAATATTACAGAAATTCAGCTGTTTCATATTGGCAGTGGGCATTTCCACTGGAAGAGCCCCATTGTGTTTTTCCTGGCTCCATCCTATATTGGAGACCACTTACAATAATATAAATAAGCTAATTTCATATAATAGCTTTAAGAATCTAGTATAGTCAGAGCTATCCTAATTTTGTAACAGCCTCACAGCAAGGACTACAAGGAACAGAGACTTGACTTAGATTAGAAATGTGAAGAACATTTTTATAATGTTTTAGAACTGGTACTTGTTGATTGAATTAATTATAGTGTTATTAAAGATTATTAAAATTCAGATAAAATGTAAACATGTTAGATAAATAAAGAACTTAGAAAAAACAATTCTTTCCTAGGAGACAAGATACCAACTTCTTCAGTTACGCCCGACACAGCGTGCTTCCTGGATTGGATATGCCATCGCTTACCATTTGCTGAAAGATTATGATACCGCGCTAAAACTGTTAGAAGAATTTAGACAAACACAGCAAGTAAGAACTTTAACACTTTTTCCTAATATTGCAGGCTAAAATAGTTTGAGTTTTACCTTTAAATTTTTCTTAGAAAACTGAAAAAAATGAAAAATATCTCAAAATAATTAAGAAAAGTTTAAAATGTAGAATTCCCAGTATAAAATAAACTAATTCTTAAGCTTTGTGGATAGTAATCTCAACAGTATTCTGACAGATAAAGAAATAAAACATGATGACTGGTGGTGGAGCTCAGGAAGAGTGCTTGTCTGGTCGGTTGTATTATGGGTGCACAGCCCTGGTCAATCTGCAGAACTAGAAAAATAGTAAAATGAAAAGAATTTGGAAGATGAATTGTTTTTATGATTATATATTACTTTAGTTAGGGATATGGAAATGGTATATTTTTGTTCTATGTTAATTTATTTAGAATATTTAGAATACTTAACCTGTTTTATAAAAAATATAAAGCATATTAGCTCATTTACATATGTTAACACTTTCTATAATTGTTAAAGGTTTTACTTAAAAAATTATATAGAAGTAGCTTAAGTTTTTCCTGCACCTTTCCAGAGGTAACCACTAATCTGAAATTAGTACAGAGATTCCTTTTTGTATGTATGCCATGCATACATCTATAAAAGATACAGACTTGTTTATATATTTAAGAATTTACATGAGAGTTTTTGTTTGCTTGTTAGTTTTTAAGGCAGGGTCTCATAGTGTAGTCCTGGCTGGCCTTGAACTCAAGATCCTCTAAGCTTACCTTTCTTGGTCCTGGAGTTATAAGCATGTATCACTGTTTCTAGCCTGATAGTTTTTATCTTTTGTGTGTTGTGAGTGGGTGACTGTGTGTGTGTGTGTGTGTGTGTAGTCAGAGGAAAACTCCAAGAGACAGTTCTTGCCTTCCATCTTGCTGTGAGAAAGGGTCTTGTGTGTGTGTGTGTGTGTGTGTGTGTGTGTGTGTGTATGTATGCGTGTGCTGTGTATTATAGACTAGGTGGCTTGCTGAACAGTTCTGTCTACAGCACATACCTCCTTGTAATTGTTTTGGGATTGCAGCTGCTGCAATTCTACTACTTTAGGCTTTTAATATGGGTTCCAGTGATCTAAACTCAGGTCGTCATCTTCTATAGCAAGTGATTTATTCCTTAAGCCATCTCCCCAACCTGTTAGCTTTTTTTTTTCAACATTTTGGAGACTTATTAATATTAATTTAGGGCTCATTTATCCATTTTTTAAAACACTGTTTTGTTGTGTTGTATAAATGAGGAATAGTTTGTCTACTTTGTCTCTATTAAGAACAGTGCTATTATAAATGCCCTTATTTGCTGCTGCGTTGACTACATTTGTGTTTGTCTTTAGTGTAAATCTAAAACTGGAATTATAAAAGTTAACAGTTCTGGGACTGTAATTATGTCTGCGCTACATCTGGTATTATGGCTTTGTGACGTAGCTATACTAATTTAAACATTCACCAGCACTGTTATATGAATTTTGTTTCTCTGTATTGTGCAGATGCCTCGTGCCAGTTATTTATTGGTTTTTACATCTTTTTTTTTTTTTAATATTTCTTTGTGCTTGTGCAACATATGGAAGTTAGAGGATAACTTGGAGAAGTTGGTTCTCTCCTTCTATCGTACAGTTCCTGGAAATTGAGCTTAGGTTGTAAAACACTCCCTACCCACTTGCCTATCTCCCTGACCCAATTATGTCTTCCTGTTATTAATGAAGTGTAGGAATACTAGATGTCTTTTTTTCGTTTCTTGTTGCTGTGATAAAACATCCTAACCAAAGTAACTTAGGGAAGAAACGGTTTTATTTTAAGCTCACAATTCCAGGTTGCAGTCATATCAGGGAAGTCAAGGCAGCAAGAACTTGAGTATCCAGTGACATCCATAGTCAGAGCCAAGAGAGTGAATGCATGCATTTACATCTTTAGCTTGTTTTCTTCTCTCTTATACAGTATAGGTTCCCAGGCCTAGGGAAAGGAGATTCTCTCACATCAGTTGAGATAATCTCCCACAGAAATGCCCACAGGCTAACTGAGACCCTCTTCCCAGATGACTCTAGAATGTGTCAAGTTACAACGATCATCTCAGGGTATGGTGGCATATGCTTTTATTTCCAGCAAGGCAGAGGCAGGCCTCTGAGTTCCAGACTAGCCTGGTCTACATAGTAAGAGGATCAAAACAAAACAAAAATTACCACCAACAGAAGACACCCCCCCCCCCAAACACACACTCATCAACCCTGGGCAAAGGGATATTGGTCTATAGGGGTTTTTGTTGGTTGGTTTTGTTTTATATCAGGGTAATACTGGCCTCAGGGTTTAAGTTTTGAAGTGTCTCCTTCTGTTCCGTTATGAAATACTCTGAAGGATTGGCATTAATTCTGTAAACATTTGGTAGAATGCACCTGTGCTGCCATCTCGTCTTGGTCTTTATGGGATATTTATTATGAATTTTATTTTCTATTGCTATTTAGATTTTTTTTATGTCTTCAATCATTTTTTTAAATTTATTTTTTGTATGTGAATACACTGTAGCTGTCTTCAGACACACCAGAAGAGGGCGTCAGATACCATTACAGATGGTTGTAAGCCACCATGTGGTTGCTGGGAATTGAACTCAGGACCTGTGGAAGAGCAGCCAGTTCTCTTAACTGCTGAGCCATCTCCAGCCCTTTCAGTCAGTTTTTTTATAAAAGCTTTTATTTAATTCATCTTATTAATTTTATTTCTCATTTAATTTTCTGTGGTCTTCTCTTTTAATCTATCTTTCTCTTTTAATCTATCTTTGCTTCTTTCTTTCCTCCTCCTCTTCTTCCTCCTCCTCCTCCTCTTCTTTTTTTTTTTTTTTTTCTTTTTTTTTCGAGCTGGGGACTGAACCCAGGGCCTTGCGCTTGCTAGGCAAGTGCTCTACCACTGAGCTAAATCCCCAACCCCCTCCTCCTCTTCTTTAAATCTCAGGCCTGTGTTGATGTTTAGTTTCTGATTTAGTTTCTGATTTTAATGCTATCTGTTTTTCCCTTTGGTCATTCTAGGTTAAGTTACTAATTTTGTTGATCTGGTCCATAACCAACTTACAGTTTTTTACTTTTTCTGTGTGGATGTGTTGGACCAGGCCTACAACACTCAAGAGGTTTTATAACAGTGCCTCAGCTCTTCCTGTCCTGTTGGGTACAGTATAAAGGGCAGGAAGAGAATAACTCTTTGGTGCTCCTTAGACCTTACCACGTAATTTAGAAAGGTGCCTAAGGAAGCTTTCCCTTCCGTCCTTCCTGTCTCTGAGGCTGGCCTTAAATTCTGAAGTCTCTTGCATCTGCTTCTTTGAGCATTGGATTACAGTTGTGTGTGCTGACATTACTCTGCTATGCCCTGCTTCACAGTATTTTCTTGAGGAAATTTTGTATAAAACTTTGCTAAATTCCATTATTGGTTCTGTTTTTTCTTTAAAAGTTTTTGGCAGATTCCTTAAGGTGTCACCCACTTTTATATCTGGATTTAAGCTCTTTTCCTCTTCACTTGGCCTTATAAACCTGTTTTATTCTAAAGATGAAATTGACCATTTACTAACCTATTTTTAACTGCTTCTGGATTAAATTTGCAAAAGAATCCTGAGTAAAAAATTTAAAGATCTGTAACAATTTATATAGTTTCACAAATAAGATAATTTGGTTGTTTTCTTCTAGGTTCCTCCCAACAAAATAGCGTATGAATATAGCGAACTGTTACTATATCAGAATCAAGTGATGAGAGAGGCAAATTTATTTCAGGAATCTTTGGAACATATAGAAACATATGAGAAGTTGATATGTGATAAACTTTTGGTGGAAGAAATTAAGGGTAAGTTGATTTAGTTGTTGTTGTTGTTTTGTTTTTTAAATAGCCCTTTAAAATGGCCATTTTTGTCCTAACAATTAACCCTATGTATTTAGTGGCTGTCTAAGCACTTGGTTACTAAACCATTATTAATTTAATCACCATGACATTCTTTTGATGACATGGGGGGAACTAAGGAGCTGTTGTCCTCTTGCTAATATGTAGCATTTTCTGACTTGGGTTTCTATTTTATGTATATGAATGTTTTGCTTTGCATGTGTGTGTGTACCATGTGCATGACTGGTGCCTTCAGAAACTAGAAGGTGTTTGGTCCTCTGGAATTGGAGGTTTTGATGGTTGTAAGCTGCCGAGTGGTTGCTAGAAATGGAACCCAGGTCTTCTTCAAGAGTAGTCTGTGCACTTAACCACTGAGCCCATCTCTCCAGCCTCTAGGGGTTTTTTTTTTGTTGTTGATTTTTTTTTTTTTTTTTTTTCCTTTTTTTCGGGGCTGGGGACTGAACCCAGGGCCTTGCACTTGTTAGGCAAGCGCTCTACCGCTGAGCTAAATCCTCAACCCCAGTTTTTTGGGTTTTTTTGTATGTTTGTTTATGATTTGTTTTTTATTACTTTTAACTATGTAGGGGTGTGTGTGTCTGTCTGTCTGTCTGTGTCTGTATGTGGATATAATAGGTGTGTGTGTGTGTGTGTGTGTGTGTGTGTGTGTGTGTCTGTCTATATGTGGGTATAATAGGTGTGTGTGTGTCTGTGTCTGTCTATGTGGCTATAATAGGTGTGCGTGTGTGTGTGTGTGTGTGTCTGGCTATATGTGGGTATAATAGGTGATGCAGCTGTCAGGGATGTAAAGGCATTGGATCCCCTGAAGCTGCAGTTATAGGTGGTTCTAAGCTGCTCAGTTTGAGTGCTGGTACTAAACTCAAATTCTCTGCAAGAGCAATACATGCTTTTAGGCACCTAGCTGGCTTTCTGATACCTAACTTAGTAATTTATTATAATTAATATTACTATCAGTATTAGTGACAGCACTATTTTTCAAACTATCAATAAAATATAATTAAGTATTCTTTTTCTTATTCTACTATCTGTGATGGAACCAAAGAAAAGGGCAATTATTTTTCCTTCTTATTGTGTTATTGCTATTTTTGTGATTAAATCTTAATATTCTCAGGCACAGCTGTTTTTCTCTGGCTTTCTTTGTCTTATAACATTAAGAAAGAATACAGTTATTACAAAATAAATATGATACAGTGACATTGGTTTCATTTAAAAAAAATCTTGTAAATAGCTTCATTACATCACCACATTCATTCATAATGTTGTCGGCAAAGATTTGGGGCCCTCTAATCTTGAATAAATTAGCCAGTTCTCAATATGGCTTATAGAGGTGTTGGGCTATGTTATTTTTTTCAGTGAACTTTGTAGGCCCATTTAGTATTCTGATATTTATGTCATTTGTAATCATTAGCTTGCAAACATCCTTTTAAAAGTTGTAAACGTTAGTATATTTTCACTTAGTTGATAAGTATGTGCACTTGTTTGTTCTGTGCATCCTGACACTGTTTGCTTCATGGCGGTAGCAGATAACATGTTTATGGGAGTCAAAAATATGCTGTCGCCAGTTATATGTGGGGTAAGCAGGACAGTGATTAGATTGGGCAAAATAACAGTTGTGCAGGAGTTAGGGTGTGTTCGTTGTTTCTCTGTTCCCAACAGTGGTGCCAGCCCCTTTTGTATCAGGCCTAACCTTGCTCAAATTCACAAAGTTGGTATGTACAATGTAATATACCTAGTTTAATTTTATTTTGGAAATTGATTGTATATAATTATATAACATTACAGAATCTTAAATAATATTATAGAGCTATTCCAGAGCCTTTTTTTCTTTTAGATGGTTCCTTGGGGAATGGGAACTATTAGGAATAGGAATGTGTGGTATATTCATTTAAAAAAGCCTCTTTTACCTTAGTTTAAATGTATTTCCCATTGTGTCTGAGGGGTTTTAGAGCCTTATTTTCCAGACCCACTTGGCGATTTTTGTAAATCGATTTTGAACTTAAACCTTATCACCATGGCTTATGTGATTTCTTGCTGTGAAATACTGTTTAGTTAAATAATTGTGCTTAAACAATTTTAATGGTCTAGAAAAGAAACCAAGAGAATGGACAGTCACTTAGTACAGGAACTGATCAAGGAAGACACATTTAAATTTTACAGTAATAAGGTTGGCATATTTCATGTGGATGATTTGCCAGTTGGATTTTACTGTTTTGCTTTAGTTATCTCCAGGAGGCCATAAAAATATGTATATTGAAAAGAATTTTTTTACTAAGAAGTTAGTATCTGTCTGTATATTTAGGGTATGGGAAGGAGTCAAAAATGAAAGTGGTTCATTCTGAAGACAAACTGTACATTAATATATAATATGCCCTAAGGGAAGCACACAGAATTGAGGTTTTCCTAAATTATCTGTTTATTAATAATGCTTAGAGAATTCTCTTGGGTCAGAAAAGTAATGTTTAAATAAAATAAATGTATGTTTAAACTTAATTTTAGGGGAAATGCTGTTGAAATTGGGAAGACTAAAAGAAGCCAGTGAAGTATTCAAAAACTTGATTGATTGGAATGCAGAAAATTGGTGTTATTATGAAGGCTTGGAAAAAGCATTGCAACTCCGTATGTAATGATTTTTCTCCACTTAACTAGTTTTTGAAGTGTGATAAAATGAAAGGTATACTAATCTTTAAAGATAGATAATTTTAACATTAACAATTGTTTTTCCATGTAGTAAAGTAACAGATTATATGTGGGCATGAAAATGAGCTAAAATGTTTATACTTAAATAACAATGCTAATAGATCCTTTTAAATTCCTTTACTCATTTAAAATCTTTTTTTAAATTCATATTAGGGTCTGTGTTTCTCAGGTTCTCTAGAGGAACCAAACTGATAGAATGAATATGTATTATGTAAAAATGGATTTATTAGAGCAGCTCGAAGGCTATGGTCCAGCTATTGAACAATGGTTGTCTCCTGATAGTCCAGGAATCTATTGCATGAGGCTGGATGTCTCAGCTGATCTTCTTCAGTATACATTGGAATCCTGAAGAAATAGACTCTGAATTTGCCAGTGAGAGTAAGGGTCATTTAAAATTTTAGTAAACAAGAGTCAAGCCTGGTGATGCGTGTCTATAATCCTAGGAAGCTAAGGTAGGAAACTTAGGAGTTCAAGGGCAGCCTGAACTACATATTAAGACCCTGTTTCCAAAACAAATACAGGCCTGGAGAGAGGCCTCAGTGTATAAAGTGTTTGCTGAGGAAGTGTGAGGGTCCGAGGTCAGGTATCTAGAACTCATGTAAATCTAGACATGTTTGTTATCTGGAAGCCTGTGGTCCAGGTAGTCTGGAGTATGCAGCAGCGAACAGTGAACCTGTCTCAAACAAGGTAGAAGGTAAGGACTTGATACAAGAGATTGTCCTCTGGCCTCTTATACGTAATGCCATGCAGTCACCTGCACTTACATATATGAACATCCAATACACACATCATACACACACACAAAACACAGAAACCTAACTAGAGAGATGAGGAAAAGAATGAGTATTTCCTTTCTGGAAAATGGCATAATTAATATTATGTCACTAGAGATCTGTTATCTTAGACTTTAAATATAATGGTTGAGTGAGAGAATATTCACTGAGGTTATATAGTATAGAGAGGCAATATGAAAATCGTTCTCTTCAAGCCAAGTCAATTTGTGGACAATGAAAAATATGTATCTTGAAATTAGATAGCTGTGAAATTTTTGAGAATTCCTGAGATTGTTATCCAAATTTTGTCTTAAATTTGTAGAATTGAATATTGATAGGAGCAGTTACTATTCCCAAAATCAAAAATATAATTTTATTTCATTTTATTTTATTGAGACAAGGTCTTGTAGCTGAGGCTGGTTTTGAACTTGGTATGTAACTGAGATTGACCTTGAACTCAATTCTTCTATCCCAAGTTCTAATATAGGCACACACCACGAGACCCAACTTAAAATGGTATTTATTTACAGAAAGTATGTCTGGACTAGTTACAACATTTTAAAAAAAAAATTTAAGTGCATCTTTTTAGGAAAATGATTAAAATATTGACTAAATAGTGTTTGAAAAAACAGGGCAAAAGTTACATGTTTTCCAGGTGGAAATGTAAAATAACTATGGCCTTTTTCCTTAAATGTCTAGTTATTAACTAATGCCTAGTCACTAGACAAAAACAGGTAGAGAAGGGTTTATTTTGGCCCACTGTAGGACAATGGGGTGGGACAATGAAGTGGCTAGTGACAGGAAGCAGAGGTGATTAATATGTGTGCTCAGCTTGCCCCCCCTTCTCTCTCATTCTGCCCTTGGATTTCCACCCATGGGATGGGGCTGCTCATTCTCTGGATCCTCCCTTGTCTGTTTAGCCTCTTTCGATGCTCTCGAAGTCAGACCCAGAGTTTGTTTTAGGTGAAGCCAAATCCATTCAAGTTGACAGTGAAGGTTAAACACCACACTGACAAGCAGTTAATAGTAAAGTCCTTAAATGTTTTAGTAAAATAACTGTACCGTAGTTCACATTTTAAGGTGCTTGATGGTATAAAATATTGCTTTACAACTATTACATTACCTATGTTTTTAGAGTCCTTCAGATGTTTTCCCCCCAGCTTGTTACTTCAACTAGGGCATTAAAACAGTAATATCTTAATACCAACTTAACTTCATATATAAGATTTGTTTTATCTGGATGTAATGCAGAGATATCTCTTTTTTTAAGTATACTTAGTAACCTTCGTTTATATAATTTAGGTAAAGGTCCTTAATGCTCTATGAAGTCTTTAAGTTGTTAACAGAATATGAAAAAATATTTTTCAGAGATCCCCATTTTAAAAATCCAACCATATTGGCACTCCAAAACATAGTACAGGGGGTATGAGTCACAAATTACCTCTCCAAATTATTCAAATCTTCCAGATTACATCTTCAAATACAATCTTTTATAATCTTAATACAAACAGCTCATTTACTGTGAAGATACCCTGTTTGCATTTACCAAGGATCGATTGACTGATAGTTCAGAAACAGAACTGTGTAGACCAAGGCTAGCCTTGAAATCAGAGACACCCACCTGCTTCTGCCTCCCTCGTACTGGAATTAAAGGATTGTGCCACCATGCCTGAGACTGTGGATTAGTCTTAAAAATTACATTTTTTTTATCTGAAACCTCTCCTATAGCTTAAATATATTTGTTTAACTTTTTTCCTTAAAACATTACTATAGGTAGTCTAATTGCTTGTATGTGATGATATCTCTAAATATGCAGGAGTTACACTGTTACTATTCTGTATACAGCATGTCATTCTTGTGTGGATTTTCTTTATGGTACTAAAAGTTAAATGATTTTTGGGTAGAATTTATCACTTCTATTATGTTATTTGGGAGAAATGGTTGCCACTTTAAAGAGTCTATTCTTTTTGTTGTTATTTTAGACTGATTTATATTTTATGTCTATGAATATATGTGTGTACCTGGTGCTCAAAGATGCCAGAAGAGGGGCTGGGTCCTCTGGATTAGAATTACAGACACCATATGGGTGCTGGGAATTAAACCCAGGTGCTCTGCAAGAGAAACAAGTACTGTTGATAGCTGAGCCATCTCTGTTGTCTCTAAAGACTCTCTTAATAGGGTTTTTTGTTTTGTTTAGTTTTTTGTTGTTGTTTCTTATGAAGTTTCATTGAAGATTTTAAGTGTTAAAGAAATTGAGAAATATAGTTCACTTTAAACTAAAACATTTATGATCACAATCCTAAAACTGTTATTTAAGCTTCATAGGTATTGTAGACTTTTAGGGGGAGGCCCCATTAGTTTAGAGCATTTATATAAGGTATATTATAAACAATATGTTATAAAATGACTTTTTTTTTATGATTTGGAAGCTAACGAGTAGAAGAGAAATACACAGCATCTCTGTATGACTTGATGTAAGTGATTTATTTGAGTGGTATGTAGAATCTGTAGTCAAGAAAAGATGGTTGGGTTTCTCCTGGAGGTTTGGTTTCAAAGGATAATTTTAAGGTGTGGCACATGCATTTAATCCTAGTACTTGGGAGGCAGAGGCAGGTGATCTCTGAGTTCAGTGGCTGAACTGGTCTATATAGGGAACTCTTAGCCAGCCAGGGTTTTGTAGTAAGGCCCTATCTAAAAAGCAAACAAACCAAGAAACAACACCCACCCTACACAATCAGGATAATGATTTCCTGATTATAGTATTTTTGCCACCTCAGTTTTAAATGTAATTTTTGACAAAATTGAGAACAGTTTTGATACCAACAATGCAATTCTTGTCTTCAATGAAAATTCATTACTGTTTTAAATAAAAGTTATAATATATAATCTCACATGTTTACTGATACTAGGTTCTCTAGATGAGAGGCTTCAGATTTATGAAGAAATCAGTAAGCAGCACCCCAGAGCAGTTTCACCAAGAAGATTACCACTGAATTTTGTCCCAGGTAATACTAGAATATCTTTGTAATGCTAATAATACTTTTGAAATTAATGGATACCATTAGTATTTTACGTTTTTCTTTGTCTTCTAGAGTTTATGTCTGTCTTTCTGTAAAAGTAATTATTCACCTGATTAATTGTTGTGTCTGAGGCTTATTGCCTTTGTCTGCTAATATAGACCTAGTCCTGGAAGCTTCTAGCTTCCATAGAATCTTATCTAGGCCTAGAATGTCTCAGCCTCTGAGACTTACTGCTGAATAACCTCACTCTTTCAAGTTCTTAGTCAGGTAGGCTGTTTTGTAAATTGTCAGGATAAGCAGATATGTAATAGTAGGTAGTCTGTTTTTTTCTTTAAAGTGATTATTATAAGGCAACTTGGAAGAAGAGAGAGAATTGTAAAATGAATAAATAGAAAAAATAGTCTGTTTATAGTTACAAATTAAAAGAATAAGTGGTTTTCTTTTCTGCCTTTTTCACTGACTACCAAGTTAACTTGTCACATGCTTCACTTGTTTGAGCCATACTATGTATGCTTTTGATACTACTTGGTGTAGTCTAGGTTTACATGAAGAAACCGGGTGTAGTAGACCCAAGAGCATACACAAAGTAGAACCATGCATATTTTAAGCAACTGCCTCCTGCTGGGAAGATAGGATAGAACTATTTTTGGTTTTAAGGGAAATGCATATCTAACCGTAAATGTTAATGTTAGTTTGTAGCTTTTAAAAGATGAATGCGGGGTTGGGGATGTAGCTCAGTGGTAGAGCGCTTGCCTAGCAAGCGCAAGGCCTGGGTTCGGTTCTCAGCTCCAAAAAAAAAATAAAAATAAATAAAAAAATAAAAGATGAATGCATAGGGTTTAATAAGATATTAGAACTCTGAAAATAGTATTTTAATATTATTTAATAACATTTTCTTTCATTTCCTTGATTACCTAATGATATTGCTTATGTGCATTTTACTTATTATAGTCAGCTCAACCAAATAACCAGTGTAGCCTATTGTTTTGGGATTGCTGGGATTTATTGTGCGATGTTATTATTCATAAAGAAACCTAAGAAAATATGTAAATGATATATTAACATATGATACCAATACCTTGTAAAAAAATTTTAATTCATTTGTGTGTGTGTATCTGTTAGATGGGTGTGGGGTGGGTTTGTCTGTATATGTGCTAAAGTGTACGTATGGAGGTCAGCTTGTTGGAGTTGGTTCTCTCCTTCTACCATATGGGTTCCAGAGATTGAACTTGGATTATTAGGCTTGGCCACATGCACCTTTACTGAGCAATCTTACTGACCCATGTTTTTGTCTTTTAATGAATGAGTAAGTTCAAGTCTTACTGTCATTAGGTTTATATATCTTCATTTAAAAGTAGGTTTCTTTCAATATTTTCTCTCTCCCTCCTCTTGGTTCCATTTTCCTCCCTTTCATCATCATCGTCATTTTCTGCTGTTCTACCTTTCCCTTCTCCTCTTCCTTGCTCTACTCAAAAATCCCAGTCTTTTGTCTCCAACTAGCTAAGGATGACTGAATATCTGATTCTTTGTTTTTCCACCTCCCAGTGCTGGGATTAGAGGCATTCACCACTACAACCTGTTTATTCTGCTACTAAGGATAGAATTTAAGGCCTTTGGGCATAGAAGGGATGCTCTTAGCAACTGAGTTACATTTCTATCCCCTTTTAATGCTTCTGTTTACAAAACTGTGACATTGTCTGCTCCTATCATGGCATGCAGGAGGATGTTAGGATGTTTAGGTTGGTGGGAACCAACCTGAGATAAAGCAAGCTTCTATCTCATAAAACAGATACTAGAAGTTTTGTTACAGGTAGCAATAATACGAAATTTACTTGTTTGATATTGCAAATAGGATGTTTATTACTTCATAGATACATGCCTTAATTCAATCTAACATGTAACATTCTTTTAGTGTCATTCTTATTCTCTAGAAGATGTTCTCTGTTGGTAAATTTTTGTTATAATCAGTGCTATATCACCAGTACCTGAAATAATGCTAGGGGTATAGTAGGATGCCTAATACGTGATTGAGGAATGAACAGATGTTGAAATTGGTGATACCACTTTAGTGTTTAAGAAGATAATTTTTTTTCTTTTTCTTTTTTTTCGGAGCTGGGGACCGAACCCAAGGCCTCAAGCTTGCTAGGCAAGCGCTCTACCGCTGAGCTAAATCCCCAACCCCAATTTGGCTGTTTCTTGAATGTAGTACCTGTTATAGAATATGTGGCAAACACCATATGAGTTGTCTTTAGGAGTTTGGACCATGTTTATGTTAGGGAGAGATTAGGAAGACGCATAATCATTTCATTTGCCTGTTCCTGAAGTTTGAGTGGAAATTAGGGGAAATGTCAACTGAAACATTGCTATTATGCTTTCTATGTGACAAGATATTGCTGACTTTGGGGGTTTATGTCTGGTTGCAGAATAATCGTTCTGTCCAATTCTTTACGAATTGACTCAATCAACCACAGTTTGCTTTTATCTCTAGGTAAAAAATTTCAAGAACTCATGGATAAGTTCCTGAGACCAAACTTTAGCAAAGGGTGTCCACCCCTGTTCACTACTTTGAAATCTTTGTATTGTAATACAGAAAAGGTAAGTTTAGTTTTTATTCAGTTTTGCTATTATTATAGGCAGATTTCTATAAACTGTGTTATGATTTAATTATTTTCTCTATTGTACCAAGTTTCCCTTTTTTTCTTCTATACCAAATAATTGCATCTGATATATCAATTCTATATACCAAAAGTATATGTATATAGTATAAGTGATAACAAAGGAGTTATTGTGCTGTAAGTTTAGAGAAAAGAAAGGTATTTTCAAAATACTGAGATATGCTTGGGGTTGAGGATTTGGCCCAGTGGTAGAGTGCTTGCCTAGCAAGCACAAGGCCCTAGGTTCGGTTCCCAGATCCAAATAAAAAAAAAAGAAAGAAAGAGATATACTGAGCAATGGTGGCACACCTTTAACCCCAGCCCTAGGGAGGCAGAGGGAGGCAGATCTCTGAGTTCAGAGCCATCCTGATCTACACAGCAAGCTCTGGGTCAGCCAGTACTACTGCACAGAGAAATCCTGTTCTGGAAACCCAAGAAAAGGAAAACTATACACAGCTGGATGTGGTGGGACACACTTGTAATACTAGCTCTGATAGGCTAAGGTGGGAGAATGGTCAAGAGTGTGAAGCCAGTTTAGAGTTTCACAGTAAATTCCAGGTCTGTCTGGGCTACATAGTGAGACCTACTCTCAAAACAAACAAACAAACAAACAAAACAACAACAACAGAAACCCCAAACCAAACATATTAGAACTTTATATTTAGATATTCCTAAGTCATTATATATTTCACAGTATAGGTTTTTTTTTCCCAGTTTGTAATCATATTAGACTTAGCATGGATAGTTGATTTTGTATAACAGTAAATACCATTAGGTTAGTGGAATATGAGCAACTAGTTTTAATTAACAGGTTCAGTCCTAATAGGTACAATAGTTTTAGGAGTTGGGGGATAGCTCAGTCAGCAGTGTAGAACTTGCTGTATGAGTATCCATGTAAAAATGGGTGTGTACTTAAAATCCAGTACTGGGAGGGGGGATTCCTGAGGCTTGTTGGCCAAGTGGCCTTGCATAAGTAACTAGTCCCAGGTTTCAAACAACAGAGCACATGCATAAACATCACACACACACACACTCACACTCAACCTCTCTCACCCCGCCCCATGTGCATCTGCATACAAGTAAGTTTGGTAAAGAAACTGCCTCTGCACTGAAGTCTTGTAAGTTTGAAAGATAAATGGATAATTAGAGCCTGAGAGGAAAGCCAGGAGCACACACTTGCAGTTCCTGTTTCTTGGGAGATAAGTAGGAGGGCCACTTCAGCTTAGGATCTGAGACTTAGGCAGCAAAGCCCTCCCCACTATAAAGGGGGAAGACGGCTAATAGGAAGAAAGTTATACTTGATTCCTAAGAATTGTTTCTTACTTATTAAGGTCTGAAATCATGTGGCTGGTCTTTTTTATAGTCAAACATTTTAAAAGTCACTGTTGGACATTAAGATTTTCATCTAACCTCTGTCAGGTTATTTAGGTTTGACTCATTTTTAAAAGTAATACTTGTTAATAAAAAAATAATGTTGGAAATAAGATCAGTGATTAGAACATCTGATTGGCTCATGAAGCCTTGAGAGTTCCACTCAAACCATTTTCAAACCACAGTGGTTGGTGAGTTACAGCATTCATATCAAGTTCCATTTGTAGGCAGGTTCTGGTACTGTGGAATCACTATACGTGCTCATTGGGCATTCTGACTCTGTCACTCATGTGCTTGAGCTCAGGTCATAAACACCATGGATTTTGCAGAGGCCATGCTTTTGGAACTTATCTCTGCAACAGGCACAGATGTTTTCCCAGGCTGGGTTTTAATAAAACTATAGTAGAGGTTCTTCAGTCCTAATCAAATATAACTGCTTAGAGAAAACACTTAAAGGGAGAGGACGTTGGAATTAGAAGGTTTAAAGTTTGTGAAAAGTTGAAACTGTTGTGGTTTGCCCTGAAGTTACTGTATTTTGATGCTAATTCCACTGCCCCAAGGACAGCTGCCTAGTCACATACTCAGGAATCAGGTGACTTCACCAGAACCTTGTCATTGAATTTGTAAAGTACAGGTGAGGGGCAGGTACGGGATAGAAGGAGGCCTGTCATTGGAGGAGAAGGAAGGATGGGTGGGAGAGAAGTTGGAAGGAAGAGGAGGAGAAGAGGAGAGAGAGAGGGGAGAAGCAGGTGATGTTAAGATTCTGCTCTGTGTATTTACAGGTTGTTATCAATGTTCTCAAGGGATGGATGGTACCGGGCTTTGTATGTTTAGGTGGGCAATTATATCTTACCAATTGGATCTAAAATTATTGTGTTGTGTGTTCATTTATGTGAGGGTTTGAGTATAGGAAAGTGTGGAGACACTGGGTCGCCGAGGAGTGGGGATGTGTTTCCACCAAGATATCTAGCAGATATCTTGGGCACCGCTGTGCGGACCTAGCCGGATAAAAGACAACTACTCTTTTTTATTTTATTTTTTTAGATTTTATTTTATTGTATGAGTACACTGTAGCTGCCTTCAGACACACCAGAAGAGGGCATCAGATCTCATTACAAATGGTTGTGAGCCACCATGTGGTTGCTGTGATTTGAACTCAGGACCTCCGGAAGAGCAGTCGATGCTCTTAACCACTGAGCCATCTCTCCAGCCCCCCTTTTTTATTTTTATATTTTTACAACAACATGAAACATTGTGTTGCTTTCCATCACTGTGAGGAAGTATCAGTGATAAATAGCTTAGAGAAGGAAAGGCTTACTTGTTCACAGTTCTGAGGTTTGGTCTATGGTTTCTTGCCTCTGGCAAACATCTTGGTGAGGGGAATATGTAAGGGAGCAGACTTGATTGCATAATGGCAGGCCAGGAGGAATTGAAAAGGGAAAGGAAAGAGCTGGAATGTCAGTACTGTGAAAGACATACCTTGCCACTGACCTCTCCTTTCACATAGGCCCTCCTAAAATTGCTGTTGTCTTCCAATAGTGAAATCAGTAAGGAATTAAGCTAGAGGACCTGAGTTTGAATTCCAGCACCTAATTGAAAGGTAGATGTGGCTGTGCTTTCCCATAACTCTCCATACCCCATAGTTTAGCTCAGTAAGTGAGCTAGTTTACTGGGAAAGACCCTGTCTAAAGGTAATAAGGCAGAATGACAGAGGAAGATACGAGATGTTTTCTGGTTACTCAGGTGCATATACCACACACCTCACACACAAAATGAGCTTTCAGTATATAACAAATGAAGGGGCTGAGTTTCACATATTACATACTACCTACTTGGTATCAAAGTAGTGAAATGAAGTGGATTCCTATGAGAAAAACTTTTTAAATTATTTTTGTGTGTATAAAGTGTGAATACAGGCGTGCACATGCCAGGACATCCTTGTGAAAGTCAAAGGACAACTTTTGAGAGTTGATCATCTTTTTATCATGAGTTCAAGGGGTTGAATTTGGGACATCAAGCTTTGTGAGGCAAGTCCAGACCTACTCAGCTGTCTTGCCAGTCCCAAATTGTCATTTTTGATAAAAATTTTTCTGATGCAGACTCACCTATGTAGTTCTGGCTGTCTTGGAACTCACTGTGTAGACCAGATTGACCTTGAACTCACAGAGATCCCTCTGTCTCCTCTTGAGTGCTAAGATTAAAGGCCTGTTTACCACATCTAATTAGTTATACTTTGATTATTTAAAGTTGGTTCAGAAAGTATGTTTTACTCCAGAACTGTATGGTAAATCCTATTTAAAATCTGTGTTTGGGGGCTGGGAAGATGGTTCAGCAGGTTAATGGTTATTGCCAACAAGCCTAATGACCTGAGTTAGACTCCTGGAACATACATGATGGAATAAGAGGAGACTCTTGAAGGCTTCCTAGATAACCTCCACATGTGCTGTGATGTTCTTGGCTGGGGAAGGAAATACCAGTATGCATACACACCAAAAATAAATATGAAAAAAAATCTATGCTAGCTACAATGTTTATCCAGTCAGTAGATAGCAGTGTGAGTTAATTGAAAACAAAAGTAATTGCCACATACTTAACATGATTGGAACAGTAAATTTCTAAGCCTGAAAGATATTTTAGGTTGTAAGTATTCTAAGAAAGGTTGATGAGATGGTTATGCTACATTAAAAGATGTCTGCTACCTTTAATTTTGTTTTATCAGTGCTTCTCAAACTCTTGTGTCTGGTTTAACTAGAAGGCTTGTTAGAACCAAAGTTTCTAATTCTGTATGGATTGTCTAAAAATGTACATCTTGGAGACTAGAGAGATGGATCAGTGGTTAAGAGCATTGACCGTGCTTCCAGAAGACCCAGGTTTGGTTCCTTTCAAGAACCTATGTAGTAGCATATAACTATCTGTAACTCCAGTTCCAAGGGAACCAATATCTACTCCTGGTTCCTATATGTATGTGGTGCAAATACATACATACAGCCAAAACACCCACCTTTTTTTTTGTTGTTGTTGTTGTTGTTGTTGTTGTTTGGGGTGGGGGTTGTTTCTGAGACAGGGTTTCTTTTTGTAGCCCTGGTTGTCCTGAAATTAGCTCTATAAATCAGGCTGGCCTCAGATTCTGAGTTCTGCTTCCTGCATGCTGGGGTAAAGCATAGGCCACAATGCTTTGCTCAGACAAATACTTTTACATAAAATAAATATTTTTTAAAATGTAAATCTTGGGCAGGAGAGATGGCTCAGCAGTTTTGAGCATTGTCTGCTCTTCCAGGTCCTGAGTTCAATTCCCAGCAACCACGTGGTGGCTCACAACTGTATATAATGAGTTCTAATGCCTTTTTCTGGCATGCAAGTATATCCCTAGGGCTAGTCTGAATGAGTATAATGATCCCTGGATTCCAATTTCAGAACTGTTCTTTTGAAAACAAAATAATCCCATTAATTTCCAGACCATGAGTTTGTTTGCTTGCTTGCTCATCTACCCACCCACCCACCCACCCATCCATCCATCCACCCACCCATCCATTCTAGATAGGATCTCACTAAGTAGCCCTGAAAAACAGAAATCTACCTGCTTCTACTTCTTCAGTGCTGAGATTAAAGGCATGTGCCACTATACTCAGCCTTTGATCTTCAGCATTTTTCTGAAAAATAAGTAGTGATAAAATTGAGAGCTAGCTTTTATTTATTTTACTGGTAGAAAATACAGATAATTATGGAGTGCAGTGTGCCCATTCTGTACATGTATACAATATCTAGTGACTGGATAGGGTAATTAACCTCTCTGACTCCTTAAATCACTTGCATTCGGAAATTTGGAACTCCTGTCTTATAGTTTCAGAAAAAAATATAATAAATTGTTAGGAACTATAGAGCAGGGATTCTTGAACTTTGTTACTTGTGATCCCCCTTTTGCCTGAGATTTTATTGACCCTTGAGTTTATGAGTATATAAAATAAGTGTGTAGATCAAACATTTACTGCCATGGTGAAATTTATTTTAAAACATCCCTTTGTACATAGTTATATTGTTTATTAAAACGAGAGCAAATTTGCATGCTAATTGTGGGTGTGCTTATCTGTTTTTACCTAAAGGATTAAATCTTGACTATACATTTCATACTGCAGGACATAGAACACAGTTCTTTTAAACTTTTATTGTGAGTTTGTGGTGTGTGAGAGCGTGCACATGCCATGGCTTGCGCTTAGAGGCTGGAGAGTAGCTTTTGTGTCAGTCCTTGCCTTTTACCTTGTCTGAGAACGGGTCTTAACTTCGTTATTGGCTACATTGTATAAACTGTGTTAGCTGGCCAGTGAGATACTGGGGATACTTCTGCTTCTGCCTCCCAGCTCATCATAGAGCGTTTAAGATCACAGGCACATGCTACTCGGCCCAGCTTTTGTGTGAGTTCTAGGGATTAGCAAGGGCTTTACCTACTAGGCCATCTCCTTAGTTTACCTTCTCCCATTTTTCACAGTTGATTAATATTTTGTCAATGCTGAGAATACTGTTCACATAAATATAAGGGGCAAAATGACAGACGCATATTTATGGCTTTTCAGAAATATTTGGAAATTTTGTTCTAATCTCAAGCCAAAATTCATTGAATTATTTTTAAAGATCTATTTATTTTTATGTATATGGGTTCTTTGCCTGATTGTATATATCTGTGAAAAACATGCATACGTGGTTCTCAGGAAGAGAATGTCAGATCCCAGAAACCGGTGTTAGAGTGTTGGGAGCTGTCTGAACCAATGCTTGGAACTGAACTCAGGTCTTTTGGAAAAGCAGCCAGTGCTCTTTACTCCTGAATCATCTCTCCTGAATGATCATCCCCTACTGAACGATGTTTTTTTTTTTAATGAAACTTATGCCAGTAACTTACATAGCAATTTAAAAGTTATTCTTATAGTAGAATACAAAGACATATTAATATTTGATCCTTAGAGGCTGAAGAATGATGGTAGGAAAAATATTGAATGACTTTTTGCAGTTAAGTCATGTTGCTATACGAACAAAAAATTTTGTGTGTAAAAAATACTGTAATTCATACCATAGTTGTTCTTGAGTTTAAGCCACGGTGTTTTAGGTAGCATTCGTTGCCATTGTGTAGTGTGATGAAGTTAGTGCAAAGTGTTCTTGTTGCATGGTACAAAAAAGACCCAGTGTTCACCGTGTATCTGTTTTTTAAAAAAAAAAAAATAATAATAATAATTATTATTATTTTGATCATCGCACATTCAGCAACCTTTAAATATTACCAAACACTTTGAGTCTTCCACATTTGTGACCCCAGAGGCTAGAGTACACAGGTTAGTAAGAGTTAGAGCGGTAGACTATACTCTTCTCCTCTGTCTCAGTAACTGCTGTCTTCCGTCTGTATTCAGTACGTGTTATATCGACTTCTTACCCTCCCTCACTCACCTGGACCTCTAGTGGAAATAAGTCTACTCCCAGGAAGTCAGCTTTTGGATTTCACATCAGAGACACACCTCTTTTCTTTCAAGACATGAACTTATTGTGTACCCTATGTGGGTCTCAAGCTTACCACCCTCCTGAGGGCCTAGCTAGGTTTGTATGCACACACACTCCCCCTTAAAGACACTTTTAAATAGTGGTTCAGTGGGACATAGTGCCACTTGCTTGTTATCCCAGCAGTTGGAAGGATGAGAAGGAAAAATTGCTTTGACTTTGAGATTAGGGCTATGTAGTAAGTTCCAGACCTGCTAGTCTTGTATTCCTAGACTCTATTAAAAACAAACCAAAACAAAGTTATTTAAAATACTGTTTTAAACTAAACACTCTTTGTCTCTCTTTCTTAAAGATTTATTTATTTATTTTATGCATGTGAGAACACTGTAGCTGTCTTCAGACACACCAGAAGAGGGCATCTGAGCCCATTACAGATGGTTGTGAGCCACCATGTGGTTGCTGGGAATTAAACTCAGGACCTCTAGAAGAGCAGTCAGTTCTCTTAAACTCTTGAGCCAGCTCTCCAGCCCGACACTCTGTCTTTAAAGAATCATTTTAGCCAGTTTCTACTAATTTCACATTTTTCATTAGGTATGCTTGACTGAGGTTTTTTGTTTTTTTTTTTTTTTATTTCATTATTTTTTTTTTTTTTCCGGAGCTGGGGACTGAACCCAGGGCCTTGCAGTTGCTAGGCAAGCGCTCTACCACTGAGCCAAATCCCCAACCCCTATTTCATTATATTTTATTATTTTTATATGCTAGGTGTTTTGCTTGCGTGCATGTATGTGTACTATGTGTATGTAGTGCTCTCAGAGGCCTGAAAAAGGGAACTAGATCCCCTGGAACTAGAATTACAGACAGTTGTATAGTAAGCCTGAGAAGTGTTTTAATTTGGCTTTCCTCTCCTCCCTTTTTGGTAAAGGGTTGTGTTGTTGTAAAAATATAAATGTAAAAAGGAGTAGTTGTCTTTTACCCCGCTAACTCTGTACCGGGTGCCCCAAGATATCTGCTAGATATCTTAGAGGAAACACATCCCAGCCGCACACTTTCCTACACTCAAACCCTCACATAAAAAACATACAACACAGTAATCTTAGATCCAATTGATAAGATATAATTGCCCACTTAAACATACAAAGCCTGGTACCATTCATCCCTTAGGAACATTGATAACAACCTGTAAATACACAGAGCAGAATCTTAACATCACCTGCCATCTTGTCCTGCCACGGCTTCTCTCCTCTCTCTGTCTCCTGTCTCAGAGTTCTCTATCCTAGTCTCCTCCTCTCCCTTCAAACTTCTCTCCCGCCCATCCTTCCTTCTCCTCCAATGACAGGCCTCCTTCTATCCTGTACCTGCCCCTCACCTGTACTTTACAAATTCAATGGGGAAAAGGTTCTGGTGAAGTCACCTGATTCCTGAGTAAGTGACTAGGCAGCTGTCCTTGGGGCAGTGGAATTAGCATCAAAATACAGATAACTTCAGGGCAAACCACAACAGGGTTGGGCAGTGGAATTTTTAACCACTGATATGATTCATGGTTTCATAGATGATATTGTGTTACTTTGTATGGTACAGATTAATTTGGATTCAAAATTAAGACAATTAAATTATTCTGTCTTTTTCTATTAAGTGGAATGCATATAGAAGGTTCCTTAACAGCCTTATCTACCAAAACCTCGGGATTTTATGATGCCTGATCTATTCTTAACTGGCAGGAAATGTATAAATAGCACATATTTATTTGTTCATAAAAGAGGAAGGTAGAAAGAAAATAAATTTAATTATTTTGAAAATCAAAATATTTTAAAGTTCCAAATTTTATTAAATAGTAAACTGTTTTAGACGTCTTCAGATATGGAATTTGGAAAGACCTCTAAGTGTATTAAGCACAGATTATACTTTCTGTTCTTTGCCAGAGTTAATAATAATAAACAAAATATTATAGTCATTTAAAAATGTTTAATTTTTGTATATTAAGTTTGAACATATTCCTGTGAGTGTTTGCACCAGTGCATACAGGTGCATGAGCGTGTGTGTACATGTGTTTTCTGCAGTTACTTTCCATTTTAGTTTTTGTGACAGAGACTAGCTGAACCTGGAGCTCATTGATTTGGTTATGCTGCTAGCCAGTGAGTTCCAGGGATCTCCTGTCTCTACCTCACCAGCAAGCTGTGCTGCTATTGTCAGCTCTTGTGTAAGTGCTGGGGCTTGAACTTTGCTCTTCATGCTTATGTGACAAGCATTTTACTGACTGAGCTATCATTTTTAATGTGTAAACTCTTAAACTTTAGATCATTTCACTTTTTTGTTAGTGACATTTAATAAAATCTAAACATTTTTATAGTGGCTTCTAAGTTTACAGATCAAAACAGGGAAACAAAGACAATTATTCATGTAAGTGTGGTAATTTGTCCTTCAAGAATGTCAGGATTCTGGGGTGATGGGTGTGGGATGGAATAGGGGGTTTATAGACAGGAAACTGGGAAAGGGGATAACATTTGAAATGTAAATTTAAAAAAAAAATCCAATTTTAAAAAATCAGGATTCTGGAATTGGGGACCTAGTTCACTGGTAGATGTTTTGAAGACCCTGGGTTCACTTTGAAGGCCCAGGGTGGATTTGATCCTCAGTTCTGGTGTTGGGACAAGGGGATGGACACCAAAACCAACCAAACAGACTAAAAAACCTCAGGCTTTTTCTTGAGGTGAGAATTTATGGAGGTGTTTTTGCTTTCTTTTTCCTTTAAAATCATTAATAAAGACAGTAATGCATTTTTTTTCCCTCAGTCTTCTAAGTGTTCAGATTGGAAGATTGGAGAAAATAGTATTTCGAATTAACCTTATTAAACTTTGGTTTAGTTAACTTGTAGTTTTGAAATGTATTGTTTTAGGGCTGTAGAGATGGTTAATTATCAAGAACACTTGCTGTCCGTTCTAAGAGCCTGAGTTTGGCTCCCAGCATACATGTCATGCAGTTCAAAAAAAGCACGAATTCTTTTTTTCTGTTCTTTACTGGGGTTAACAATAGTAAACAATTAAAAATATGCTGTGTGTGTGTGTGTCTGTGTGTCTGTGTCTGTGTAGTGTGTGTGTGTAGTGTGTGTGTAGCGTGTGTACATGTTCCTGTGAGTTTGTCTTAACTGCAGTATGAGGGGATTGGGTGCCCTCTTTCCATCTTATACACACATATTGGCACATATCAATACAAAGTAAATTGTTGTTCCAATCAAATTAGTCCACAGATAAAAATGCCTTCAGTGAAGCGTTTTTAAATTTTAAAAAATATGTTTCTTTAACAGGTTTCAATAATCCAGGAACTTGTTACTAATTATGAAGCTTCTCTTAAAATGAATGGCTTTTTTAGCCCTTATGGTAAGTTTAATCTAGACTAACTTGGAATTTTATTGTTCATTTCTATCTAATTTTAATCACAGCAATACTATTTTACATTTATTATGTGTGTGCTACATAAATGGCTACTTACTAGTTTTGAATTGGTGAATGAAAGTATTTTTAGTGTTATTTAATTTAAAATTTCCAAATTCTTTTTGTCTGGGAGTTAGCCTTAGTTAACAAGGAAAACAGACTTAAGAGATTGGATGGCTTGTCCAAGATTGAGTAGTTGAATTAGAACCTTTTCCACTGAATCCTTAAATTCTCTACTTTTTTATTCTTTTATTAATTTTAATCATGTTTGATTTGGCTCTTTGAGTCTCTGTGGAAGCATATGTAAATGAAGACAACTTAAAATTTAGAAAATCCTATAGAATGCTGAAAGTATGGGACAATTTCTTTAGGTTCTTCATGTGTCTTTTTCACATTGCCCTTGGAGTTTGGAGTATTTTATTTCTTGATTTCTGAATATAAAAAAAAAAAAATGAATGTTTTGCCTGCATTGGTGGTGCTCCATGAAGGCCAGAGGAGAGCATTGGATCCCTTGAAATTGGAGTCTCAGACAGTTGTGAGCTATCATGTGGATGCTGGGACTTGAACCTGGTCCTCTGGAAGAGCATCAAGTACTCTAGACTGCTGAGCTGACTCTCCTACCTCTAAACCATCACCTTCAAGTGTTTTAAGGCAAAGTCCAAAAATTGTTTTACCTGTAAAGAGCTTAGTATGCATCTTTGTTTAAAACACACAAAATTAACCATATATTCAATACCTGTCCATATTTATTTTTCTCCCACTGTCCAAAATTAATGTTTAATTGGTTTATTTTAATCTAGATCTAGTTAAGGCCCATGATTTACATTTGATCGTTTTATGTACTTTTAATATATTGTCTGATCTCTCCTTCCTTTAAGGTAAAATGGCTTTTGTTGAAAAAGCTCATTTGTTTTGTAGACTTTCTAATTGTTTTCTTATCTTCTCTTGGTTTTAGCTGATTTCTTTCTTTTGATATCACTGTTTTTCACTGTCGTTTCTATTTCATGTAACATTGGTAGTGAGATTAGTAGATTTCAGTTCCATTTGAATACTTCACAGATGGTGCCTTGTGTTTGTGATTGTATCATATCAGAAGGCTTGAGGCGTTCTGGTTATCTCTCTGATGCTGGGCTTCTTATCAGGCTGATGTGCCTGTTATAAAGTTCCTCTGACCTAAGGATTTATGCAATTATTGAGGATCTCTTATTTCATTCTTACTCCCCATCTATTAGCTGGGCAGGGCAGGCTATCAGTTCAGCTGAGGGCCTTATCTATGCTAGACAAGTGATATGCTACTGACTTATAAGCCCAGTTCTGAATTTATTTTAAGAAACCTTCCTTTATATACTTTGGTTGCCTGAATTAGATAACATATGTGAAAGATAAATATTGATTTTTTTTTGTTCTAATTTGAATTTTTCTACTTACTTTTCTGTTGCCATGACAAAATACCATGACCAAGGCAACTTTTAAAACAATACAAAAACAAATGTTTCATATGGGTTTATGGATGGTTTTGTGGTTCCAGCGGGTTATAATTCATGGTAACAGACAGATAAGTATGGCTGGAGTAGTAGCTGAGTACCAGGCAGAATGTCATGGGCTCTGAAACCTTAAAGCCAGCTCCTCTAATAAGGTCACACCTCCTAATCCTTTCAGATAGTTTTAGCAACTGACGATCAAGCATTCAAATACATGAGTGCATTGAGGCCCATTCTCATTCAAGCCACCACAGCTTTCTAATTTATGACTTAAGGTGTTTGCATTATTGTCTTGTCAGTTGATTAGTTGGCTGCATATACTAGGAGATCTTCTGTTGAAGTAATAGAGGTAGATTCACTCTGCCTCACTGTAGACATACCTGCCATTCTGCAGGCCATTTTGATTGCTTCTTTAGTACAGGATAGGGAGCAAAACACAGCTCAGATATTGTAAGTTATGTGGCTGCTTTTGTTAGCTGACCATGTGCCTTAATCTTGGATTTCTGGCATATCAGGGATTTTTATTTTTTAATCTCATGGGATATGTTCTTTGAGTCGTATTCTTCAGTTCACCATATTCTTCACCAGAGCGAGGATGTTCTGGCTGTGTTAAAGAGTATACTGTGTGTCTTAGTTAGGATTTTATTGCTGTGAACAGACACCATGACCAAGGCAACTCTTAAAAGGACATTTAATTGGGGCTGGCTTACATGTTCAGAGGCTCAGTCCATTATCATCAAGGCAGGAACATGGCAGCATCTAGGCAGTTGTGGTGCTGGAGGAGCTGAGAGTTCTACATCTTCATCTGAGGACTGCTACAAGACTGGCTTCTAGGCAGCTAGGACAAGGGTATTAAAGCCCACACCTAGAGCGACACATATACTCAAACAAGGCCACACTTCCTATTAGTGCCACTCCCTGGGCCAAGCATATGCCAACCATCACACTGTGCTAATTGAGACAATTAGACACTCATGTGGTAACCCTTGTAAACTTGGAACACATCCTCTGCTTCTGTTGTCTGTTTGCTAAGAGCATATATTTTGCATATGTGGGCAATGTGTAATGTGGCAGTTCTTGGTTCTGCTGGAGTCATTTGGTGCTAGATAGTTTCTTGAAGTTACTTTTTTTGATTATTTTTCTGGTTCACTGTATTTTGCTTTCCGCTGGAGTTAGATTGTTTTTTTCTCTAGCACTGTTTATTTGGAAGTAGTTAGGGGTTAGAAGCCTCTTAAACTATGGTTTTATTTCTCTGCCTGGCTGTTACCTTTTGAACTTGATGCCACAGAGTCACACCTCTTTCCTTTGAGGCTGATCATTTTTGCTAAACTTTTGCTCTTAACAATAGCAATCAATTTCATTCTGAATTGGGGAGAGACAACTTTATTTAGCATTCTTCCTATAACAATTTAATATTTGTTTGATTGCAGAGAATGGGGAAAAGGAACCCCCAACAACTCTAATCTGGGTCCAGTATTTCCTGGCACAGCATTTTGATAAACTTGGACAGTATTTTCTGGCTTTGGAATATATTAATGCTGTGATTGCTAGTACTCCAACTCTAATAGAATTATTCTACATGAAAGCAAAAATTTACAAGGTAAATTTTTAATTTTGATTTTTGAATAATTGGAGTTGGGTTATTTTAAAAAAGACTGGAAGTAGCAGTAACTCCTAGGAGTCTCTGGCAGTTTTACTATATTCTAATAATCCTAAAGAATTCTTTATTGTGTAATCAATGTTAGCCATTTGGTTCAGTTCTTAGTGAAATCATATTTTTAAATAAACTGCAAAGTCATGCCAAACTTCGAGCCCATTTTTACACATTGTTTTCCATTTTCATGACACTCCTTTTCTCCTGCTCAAAAATGGTTTTTCCTAACGTCTCCTCTCCTACAGCATATGGGTAATCTCAGAGAGGCTGCACAGTGGATGGATGAAGCACAGTCTTTGGACACAGCCGATAGATTCATCAATTCCAAATGTGCCAAATACATGCTTCGAGCAAATATGATAAAAGAAGCAGAGGAAATGTGCTCCAGGTTCACACGGGTAGGGAATAACATACAAGTATGTAATTGCCTGAATTAGGAAAACTGAAGTTCTGTGACTTAAGTTTATCATTAAATTCATAAGAATACCTATTTTAAAAATCCCATTAGTCTATGTTCTGACTGTAGCTTCTTACCATGATGTGTTCGTGTGTGCCCCTAGCTGCAAAATTCAGTTTGTGCTGGGTATGGTGGTGCATACCTTTAATCCCAGCATGCAGGTGGCAGAAACAGGCTGATCTTTGTGAATTCAAGGTTAGGCTGCTTTTTTTTTTTTTTTTTTTTTTTTTTTTCTTTTTTTTCGAGCTGGGGACCGAACCCAGGGCCTTGCGCTTCCTAGGCAAGCGCTCTACCACTGAGCTAAATCCCCAACCCCTAGGCTGCTTTTCATAGTAAGATGCAGGCTTGCATAATGACACCATGCCTAAAATAAATAAACTAAAACTTTAGTTCATATCTTTTTCATTTTCTATAAATTCATTTTCAGAATTGCTCAGATTTCTTTCTGTGTGTTTTCTGTGACAGTTTCAAATTTAAGTTGTCTAATTGACCAAATATTTGTCCTATTTTTCTTCCTTTATCATTCCTTCTGTTATATTTTAATAGATATGATACTTGGTTTTGATTAAAATTTCAGGCTAATAAAACCAAGCAGAAGGCCTACAAATAGATTCAAATATATTTGGAGACTTGATATGTAGCCATAAGTACTTTAAAATAAAGATGAAATTGCAGAGATAGTCATTTGTGTTTAAAAATATTAAATGGCATCCGTGTCTTACCCTGCACACACACCAGTTTCAGGTGGACCAGAGAGTTAAATATAGAAAACACATTTGAAAGGACACAGCAGGAGTCTGTTTAGGCTACAGAATGTTCTTCATGCTTGAAGGGGAAGTATTCTTTATTTTCCAAAGGAGCAAGACGGCATAAAGAAGGGGAAAAAGATTTTTCATTCTTTTTAGGTTTTTGTCTTAGGATTTATATTGCTGTGAAGAAACACTATAGCCATGGCAGCTATTATAAAGGAAAGCATTTTATTGGGGATGGCTTACAGTTCAGAGGTTTAGTACATTGTCATCATGTTGAGAAGCATGGCAGGACATAGGCAGACATGGTGCTAGAGTTTTGTATTCAAATAAGCAGACAGCAAGAAGAGAGAGTGACATTAGGCCTGGCTTGAGCATCGGAGACCTCAGAAGCTCACCTCCAGTGACGTACTTTTCTAACTAGGCCACACCTCCTAATAGTACCACTTGCTATGAGCCTATGGCAGCCATTTCCATTCAACCAGCACTGATATCTGTCTGTCTGTATCTTCCAAAATACATTTATTTCTCTCTTTTAAATATATATCCATTGGCATATACCTTTAATACCAGCACTGAGGAGGTAGGCAGATCTCTATGAGTTTGAGGCCAGCCTGGTCTACATATCGAGTTCTAGAATAGCCAGGACTATGTAGAGACTATGAATGTCTCAAATAAACAAAACAAAACAAATCTGTTTGCTAAGTGCCAATTTGTTTTGACCTCTCCTCCAATCAATTGATTTACATTTCAAATGTTATCCCATTTCCCCTCCTCAAACCCCTATCCCATCCCTCTCCCCCTGCTCTATTTCTTTATATTTCTATGTTGTTAATACACTGTTTTCCTAACTTTCTTTCTCTTTGGTACTTTGATCATCTTTTTTAGTTATTTATTTAACTCTTTGAGACAGACTCCAGTAGCCCAGGGTGGTCTTGAACTTAGTGTGTAGGGATGATGATCTTGACCTGATCCTCCTGTCTCTACCTTCTGAGTGTTAGAGCTACCAAGTTTGTCCCAACATGCCCAGTTTTCTGTGATGCTATGGATTGAACCCAGGGTTTGTTTGTTTGTTTCTTCCTTCCTTCCTTCCTTCCTTCCTTCCTTCCTTCCTTCCTTCCTTTCTTTCTTTTAATTAATTTTATTTAAAGATTATTGTAGCTGTCTTCAGACACACCAGAAGAGGGCATCAGATCCCATTACAGATGGTTGTGAGCCATCATATGGTTGCTGGGAATTGAACTCAGGACCTCGGGAAGAGCAGTCAGTGCTCTTAACCACTGAGCCATCTCTCCAGCCCCCAGGGTTTCATTTACAGTATGGGAACTCTACCAACTGAACTACAGCACTTTGAGCTCTACTAATTAAATTTGTATTGACATATAACAGTAGTGCACATTAATGGGGTTATCGAGTGTGTTATATATGTGAACATATATAACATGAACTGATCAAATTCAGTTACCCTAGAAATGTTTCAGATAAAGTGTGAATAGCATTTATATATTTGACTATATTATAATTTAAGTATGTGTATAACAAAATAGTTGTTATCAAAGTGAGCGAGAATTAGACAATGTTTCCAACCTATGATGATGACAAAAATCTTTGACAAGAACTTTGGAGCTGGAGAGATGGCTTAGTGGTTAAGTCCATGAGTTACTCTTCCTGAGGACCTGAGTTTGATTCCCAACACCTGGGTTAGGTAACTCATAACTCCTTGAATGCCTCTGGCCTCAGACACACATATACCCATAATTAAAAATTAAATAAATCTTTAAAAGAAAAAAATCCTAAGAATTCACTGAAATAAATGTCTAATACATACTAAATGAGGCATTGACACCTAGTAAGAAAACCCTATTTACAAGTTAATGATCTGAGTTTTAGATAAGACTTTGAGATTCGAAATCTGCATATCAGAGATAAACATTATATAGCAAGAAGAGGGCTCAGTGCTGGATGAAAATAAGGTACTACTGTGTCCTGTGGTGCCAAGATATCACTGGTATCATTCCCCTACCCCACCCTCTGCACACCTATATGCTAGAAATGTTAACTAGATTCGAATTGTGTTTTGATATTTAGGAAAACCCTTATAATTTAGAAGCTACAGAATAGCATTGCTTATTGTCAAATAATACTTCTACTTGGAAAAAAGCTCTAGAAATATAAACATAAAAAAGAAAAAGTTACAAGACACTGTAAGAAAGGAGTAATTCACCAAACGCGCCTGTCTTCTCTAGTAATTAGCAAAGTACAATTAAAGCTCTAAGCATGTTGTGCTCATAAAAATAGACTGGGGTTAGGGATTTAGCTCAGTGGTAGAGCACTTGCCTAGCAAGCGCAAGGTCCTGGGTTCGGTCCCCAGCTCCGAAAAAAAGAAAAGGAAAAAAAAAAGAATAGACTGAATTTTAAGTCTGACATGACGAATTATTGACAGGTGATATGATGATCTTTGTTCAGATACACATACACACACACACACACACACACACACACACACACAGTGTTCTCATTTTTCTACTCTCAGCTTTTATTAAAGAAAACTTGTTGTTTGCTATAAAAATAACCTTTTTCTTTTTTTAGATGAATTGCCCTGATATACAATATTTTCAACAGTGCTAATAATTGACTTATTTATAAAGGGAAATAGGAAAATAGCTTCAGTGCTTCTGAGTACTAAGCTAAGTACTTATATACATGATTTCATTTCATTAATAGTTTTGTGTATCATTAGCTACATGATACAGTTAAAATGTTTAGAAGTCAAACACTGTCCTGGCCAGACTACCTTGCTAGTTGTTATTTAGAGCCAATACTCTGCATTGGAAATCCGTGATTCTAAACCCATGTTGTTCTGTGCTAAATTGGTGTTTAAATTATGTAACCATTGCCAAAACTACAGTAAGTAGTGTTTCTGAAGCTGAGATGTCATAGACTCAATAGCATATACAAAATGGTGCAAGCAGTAATTGGGGGAGGGGTAGCAATGGATATTAGGAGAAAAGTAAGTCAGGAAAATAGTCATATTGCTTATGTTCACATAGCATATATTCAAGTGTCTGATGTTTTACAGAAAAGTAATTGAGGCTTGGAAAGGATACACAGACCATGCTTGGTTATACTGAGTAGTACTGTGGTTCAGTGCCCTTTGTGCTACATTGTCCTAGATGGCAAGATTAGAAGAGACTAAAACAAATAGGCATAAAAATTATTAGGCTTTTAGAGAAAAAACTTTCTGGAAGGTGAAGGTAGGGATTAGAAGTACATAGATGCAGATTGAGCACAGGGAGAAGTTAGGACAAGGTCTGAAGGAGTTGAAGGGTTTGCAACCCCATAGGAAGAAAAACAATAGCAATTAACCAGAGCCGCCCCCAGAGCTCCCAGGGACTAAACCACCATCCAAAGAGTACACATGGAGGGACCCATGACTCCAGCTGCATATGTAGCAGAGAATGACCTTGTCTGGCATCACTGGGAAGGGAGCCTCTTGGTCCTGTGGAGGCTCTGTGACCCAGGATAGGGGAATGCTAGGGCACCCTCATAGAGGCCCGGGGTTAGGGGATGGGGGTTTGTGGAGGGGAAACTGGGAAGGGGAATGTAAATAACTAAAATAACCAGTAGAAAATTAATTTATAAAATTTAAGTTAAATTTCAGTCCAGCAATTTAAGTAGACAACTAGCATGTCAGGGGCTTAGGAAAATGAGAAACAGTTCAACCTGCAAGGAATGAGTGAAATGCTCACATTTACAGATTATTTACAGCTTAGAATTATAGAGAATTACAAATGCTTACTTAATAGTTCCTTATGGTTACTTTTTATGATGAAATATTTTTGTGAAGATACAGTCATCAGAAAATGGAAAATATAATAGCTATAAATGAGAAATAATATATCTCTTAGGTCTTTTTAAATCTGAAGATAATAAATTTTTAAACTTTTTTTTTTGAGACTGTGTAAGCTCATGGTAGCCTTACACTGACATACTCTTGCCTTCACCTCCTATGCATCCTCCTATGCATACCAAAGTTTTAGACTTTTAATGAATTCCAAGAATTGACCTGATAATAGAAAGTGGGCTAAAAAAGGGCCAAAGACTGAGAATGTTTTCATAAATATACTTTGATTATCTCTCTTGAGATTTCACAAATGTTTAAAATAAATATATTCTAGTCAGGACAAAAATATAATACCCTACATTGAAACTAAGAACGTATACGTATTTTATAAAGTTCTTATACTTACCTTTAAGCCTGAACTGACAAATATTTGTAACAAATCCAGGGATATTTCTGTGTGTGTGTGTGTGTGTGTGTGTGTGTGTGTGTGTGTGTGTGTGTGTGTGTGTGTGTATGTCCGTGTCCGTGTCTCTGTCTGTCTGTCTGTCTCATTATTATGCCTCAGACTGGTTTTGAACTCAAAATCCTCCTGCCTCAGCCTCCTAGGTGCTGGGCTGATAGGCATACACCACCACGCCCTGTGTTGTAATAGTATGTGGCTTGGTTGTAATAGTATGTGGCAGAGGAGAGCTAGAGAAGTAAAAGACTTGTTATTGAAACAGCAAGTTCATGAACAAAGAAATAGCTTAGCATACAGTAGGGAGGGTGGGAAACTGGAAACTTGCTAAGAAGTATAACAGTATTAGATCTTTGCAATAGTGACCTTGAGTCAGCAAGAAAACGAGGGTGAAAAGAAGATGTTATTGTTTGAAATAGTTACAATAAGAGCTTTGATGCTTAAAAATAGTCTTAGTAATCTGGACTCTGTTCTGTAAAAGTAGTGAACGGTCCAGTGGAGTAAATAAGTAAAACCACTGAGAAGGGCTGCAGAGATGGCTCAGGAGGAAGGTGTTGCTCCCAGGACCTGCAAGGAGATCCTTAAGACTCAAAGGTGAAAGGAAAGCATTGACTCCCCAAATTGTGACCTTGTGTGTGTGTGTGTGTGTGTGTGTGTGTGTGTGTATACATACAAACACAAAATAAATTAATAAATTGTTAAAAATATCACAAGCCTTAATGTCACTTATGCTCATTGCTAGTTATTGGCATAACTTACGCTCATTGCTGGTTATTGTGGTCATAGTTGGAAAAGAAAAGATGATTTTTTTTTCTTGTCAGGATTTGAACTCAAGGCTTTAAATCTCCTTTTTAAAAAAATGTGATTTGAGGAGTAGTTTTATTGCTTGCTGCTTTATATTTATGCACGTTTCCATTTTAGGAAGGAACATCTGCCATGGAAAATCTAAATGAAATGCAGTGTATGTGGTTTGAGACAGAGTGCATTTCTGCCTATCAGCGCCTGGGGAGATACGGGGATGCCTTGAAAAAATGCCATGAAGTAGAAAGGGTGAGTTGTTAGGGTGTGGAGTCTAGTTTTATCTGTAAGAAAAGCAGGTACAAGTCTACACTGGATCGTCTGCCTCTTCTGACTGACTTTGACAGCTTCATTTGAAAACAAATCTTTATATTTAGTACTGTGAGCATTGTGTAATAAATGATTACTTTTCTGATACTTCCGACATGTTTATTCTTTTTCTGAAGAGAAAAAGAAAAACAATTTAGTAAAAGCAGTTTGTGCTATCATTGACATATATTCACAGTTTCTCTTCCCTGATTCAGCCATTACTTAATTTTTCATCGGCAGCCTAGGAGGACACAGAGCTGGTGGCAACCTCTTTTCCCCTTAAGCATCAGGATCTGGTCCACAGTCAGCCTCTCTCCAGTTCGTCTTCCCAGGATGCTTGTTTTCACGTTTGGTACCCTGTACATCAAATAGCCAGTTGCAGGCTTATTTTATTACTTACTTTTAGAATTATGTGTGTGATATGCCTTAGTGAGGGCACTTTTCTTTTCCTTTGTGTGAATTTTTGTTTTCCTGTTCTTTGTCATCTCTGAAGCACTCTTCTTCTACATGGACCACAGGAGGAAAGGAGCCGCAAATGCACCCCTGAGGCAGTCCTCAGCAGCCCTCAGTTGTGGGGCACTCGGCACCACTCTTCCCCTGCTGACGCAGTATAAAACCACAGGCGTCGTAGTCAGGTGAGCCTGATGTCTGCACCATGGCAGTCACTTTGGCCTTCTTCCCATGTGAAACTCCTGAGGTTACCCAGAAGAAGGCTCTGTCTTAGGGGGTGGCTTTTGATGGGAATTGGAACTCGGATTATGTCAGAACTTTTATAGAAATCACCAAAGTTTGCTTTGTTTTTGTTTTTGTCTTTCTTGTCCTTTAAACTTGTATTTCTAGGGGAAAGAGTTCTCATTTTCTCTTTGAGAATTATAAGCCTTTTGGATTATATGTTAAATATCCAAACATTATAGTTTAAATCAGGTACCTATTTCTGTGGTGAAATTGTAGGACAGAATTAGGACTGGTGGTGCAGGCCAGAACTCAGGAGGACCATAAGTTTGTAGCCAGCCTGAGTTGCAGATGATTTTCAAGGTCAACCTAGGTTACATAGTGAGACCTTGTCACAACAAAAAAAGGGACAGGAGATGGGTTGGTGTATAAATGTGCTTGTTGTATAAGCCTAGTAACTTGAATTCAGATCCCTGGGATCCTTAACACCTGGACATGGTGGTATACCGTCTGTAACCCCAGGACTCCTGTGGTGAGTTGGGAAGTGGAGACAGGAAAATCCTGTCGAACTTGTGGACCAGCTAGCCTTGAATACACAGACAGCAAGAGAGGTCCTTATAAAACAAGATAGAGGGGTGGAGAGATGTCTTGCTCAGCAAAGGTACTTGCTCTTGTAGAAGACCGGGGTTTGATTGTTAGTGCCCAAATGGTGATATATAACTATTCCTCACTCTAATTCCAGGGTATCTGGTGCTGTCTTCTGACCTTTATGAACACCACTCATGCCCATGCTGCACAGGCATACATTGCAGGCGAAACACACACACACACACACACACACAATGGGGAAGAACCAGCAAATCAAAAGGAAGTGAGATATGAGAACCCAGTTTATCCTCTGATTTCCATATATGTGCCATCATATACAAATGTCAACACAAACCATAACACAGAAAAGAACAAAAGCCAGCAGTGAAAAGTACTGAATATCAGTATTTTGTGTCAGTGCTCCCTAGTGTCTACCAGTTAAAAAGCCTTCTGCTTGTTAAAGAAAGACATTTCGTGTACCTCACTGTCAGTGGGATGTTGTAGCTCTTTACTAAGCATTTACAGACTAGTACTTTGAGCAAGGATGCCATTGGAAACCTACTCATTTTCCCGTAGAAGTTTAATTTAAATGTTTGTAGGTTCATTATAGTTGGAACCTTTGTGACTTAAGTCTTAATTCTTCTTGATATTAATTCCTGTGTTGCTTTATGATTTTCAGTATTTGCTAGATTGCCAGATTATGTTAAATATATCTTCTGTTACTGTGTATCATTAAGTTTATAGTGACTTTACCTAAGTAACGTGAATGAAATTCTTAAATTCTTAAACTACTTCTAGTTCAAAAAATAATTTAATTGGAAGAAAGTATATTTGAAGGAAAGGGTTACATTAATTACCAGAGATTAAAATGTAGAAATCAACACCCTCTGGTCATAAGGCGTAATTATTTTTATTTAAAAATATAATTATCTTTATTCAGAGTTTGCTATTGGCATTTCACTCTATGGAGAACCTGAACACTTCTCATGTCATTTTTAATGATTATATTAATACTAAAATAAAAAAGCTTAACTCAGGGATAATATGTACATTTTTACATTAATACATTGAAAGAAAAGTATTGGGGGTTGGGGATTTAACTCAGTGGTAGAGCACTTGCCTAGCAAGCGCAAGGCCCTGGGTTCGGTCCCCAGCTCTGAAAAAAAGAAAGAAAGAAAAAAAAGTATTAATGTCCTTGGAAAGATTTTCGAGTATAAAGTTCAGGCTTGGGTGCTGGGGAGATGGCTTAATGCTTAAGGAACCTGTTGTACAAGCATGATCTGAGTTTGAATCTCCAGCACTGATACAAAAACCAGGCATAGAGGCACACATCTTAGGGGCTGAGACAGATGAGACAGACAAACCCCTGGGGCTTCCTAGCTAGGCAGTCTAGCTGAAACAGTGAGCCAGGGTCAGTGAGTGACCTTGTCTCAACAACTGGGGAGGGGAGCAGGGAAGTGAGGAAGATGTTCTGCCTTCAACATCTGGTCTCTACATGAACCCACAGAGAAAAGTGTGTGGGCACACGTGCACCCACACCACTTGCTAGCATGAAGTCCTGAGTTTGGATCCTCTGAATGAATCCATGGAAAAAATATGGTAGAATGATGTGCTTCTATAATCCCAGCAGTGACAAAATGGGTTGCAGAGACAGGTGGATCTGTGAAAGTTACTAGATCTGCTAGCCTAACCAACATGGCAAATTTCTGGCCAGTGAGAAACCCTGTGCCAATCAAAGGCACCTGGGGAAAGACATCTGAGGTTGTTCTCTGCCTCCATACACACATCATATTCTCATGCGCACATGCAAAAGTATAAAATTGAGAGATGACTTTTATTTCTGGAGACAGTCTCACTATGCATGTATTCCTTACTTTCCTTTAGACCATGTTGGCCTGAAACTCAGAAATCCCACAGCCTCTGCCTCCTGAGTGTGGAGGTTAAAGGCATGCACCTCCCATCTCTCAAACATGATTTGTAACTACTTTATAAGTTAACTTACACCTGGCTCATATTTAATAAGGAAATAAATACCAATCACAAATAAAACTTTGCATCTTTTAAATAGAAGTAAAGCTAAGGATAAAGAATAGATCTTTCTGCTCTGACAATTTCAATCAAGAACTCTCTCTTTAAAAGTAGTTTCAGCTTTCTCATCCTGTTATGGCTTCTTAGAAATTGGAGTTGAAACTTTAGCATTCTGGAATTGTCCATAGTACCTTTTCTGTCTTTAGTTTGACCCTCTCAGTGGATTTTAAAATTATCTGTAAAGGTCATGTGGCCCAGTCCAATCTGATGTTTAAGTTTTTTAAACAAAACAGCTGTCTTCAAAGTACTTATTATAAACTCGTGTTCACAGCAACATCCTATATTATTTTTCTTTTTCTAAATACTGATTGGGATCTCTTTAGTGTGCTGGCTTATATTTATTTGGGTTAGGGCATATAATATAATATATAATATAATATATAGGGCATATAATATATTATTTCTTATTGTTCATTCACTCTAGGATTTCTGGCAGAATAAAACATATTGCATCTTTTTAAGTTCTCACAGGCTTTATAATCACAGATTCTTCAGAGGAATAGGTTTTTTTCCTATCAATCAATCAATCTACCCCATCCACCCACCCATCCATCCACCCACCCATCCACCCATCCACCCACCCACCCACCCACCCACCCATCCATCCATCCCCACCCACCCATCCATCCATCCATCCATCCACCCATCCATCCACCCACCCACCCATCCATCCATCCACCCATCCACCCATCCACCCATCCACCCTCTCATCCTGACTGCAGTTTCCCTTTCATCTGCTCCTCCCAGTCATGCCCCCTCCCCATTCACCACTTTTAAGAACGGACATTTATTATTTTCTCTGTTTAAGTTTTTAATTGTCTCAGCCAAGAATTCAGAGACGTAATAGACCAGGGGAATGGCTAGAAGAGGGTGTCACACGATTCCTGAATAAAGTCATATTCTAAAGCTTTGATGGAGCATTTCCTAATTCTTTGGCAACTGGTCTTAAATCAAGCCTATTTTTTCTGCCATTTGTTTGTTGAGAGAGGGTCTTGCTATGTAGTCAGCGCTAGCTTCAAAGTTCACAGTGAGGCCTAATTTTGACTATCTGCTAACAGTGGCTGCCAGGCAGGGGAGAAAGGGATTGAAATTATTTATTTAGTTGCTTATGTAGTATTCTGCAGTACCTCTGTTTATTCCAAAGCAAAATATCAACAAACCGTAGCTGTAGTATTCTCCTTTTTTTGATTTTTATCTAGCTTTTTAATTTTATTTTTAAACTGAAATCTAAGTAAACACCCAGGTTTGCCTGTGGTCAAGTGGTTCCAAGACAGTGTATTCACTGGAAAAACTGGGAAGACTTCTGTTAAACTGGGCTAAGTTGGTCACTCAGTTTATGGAAGACATCAACTGGAGAGAGGCAGCCTGTGGGCTGTTACTGATAAAGAGGTGGATAAGTGTTTGTGGTTCCAGATTACTTTTGAAGTGTGAGTTAAAATTCATATCTACTGATATTTCTAGGAATATCTTTTGAAGCTTGTCATCCCTCCCTCATATGTTTCTCAACTTAAATAATGTCGTGCACTCCCTTAGATGTTCTCATCTTACGGTGTTTCATGACTTAGCATTGCTCTTTCCCTTAGCCAACTGTGTTGGATTATGTAAGCCTGGTTTACATTAAGGAAAAGCACTAACACCATTATGAATGTTAGCCTTCGATTTTTAAGAAATAAATTGATGTGATTACTTACTAATTTATTTCTGAAAATTTAATTTTCAAATATATCATTAAAACATGATTTTCTAATAAGTGAACTAATATGAAATGTTTATTTTTTTCCTGTTGCTTGTCCTCTGTGTTATACTTTTATTCTTTTTAGAATTCTTTTCTTAAACTCTTAGATATTTGGTATGATTTTTGTATATATAGCATGTTTCTAATTACCAAGATAACTAAAAATATCAAGTGGTTAGGCATAATTGATAGAATGTGTCCTCTGCTTAGTCACTAGACCACTGCAGTGCGCCTCCTCCCCAAGGGACTGTGGAACACTTCATTTTTCTATAGAGTCTGGAGAAACCAAAGTGCAATGGGGAAGCAGAGGGACAAATATATGTTGGGGGGGGGAACTAAATTATAAAATTGTTTTGTGTACATATTGAAGGTGAATTTTCTTCTTTTCATGAAAGCAACTACTACTTAAGCTTTGAAGTTCAGGTGGTGAGTCCTTTGGAAATTAGATGAAAGTGTTGAGCTTACTTCTTAGGAAGAAGTTACTATTTTTGTTATTATGAAGACTTACGAATTAAGAATTTATGGAATATTCATATGTTAATGGGAGCTTCTTCGCTAAGAAAAAGTCATAATGCTGTCTTTGTAATAATACTTTGTTAATGAGAAGAAACTTTAAAATGTGTTGCTTGATCAATCACCTTAAGAAACTGCTATGTAGATATATTCCTACCCTAGATTAAATAATTAAGACACTAAGAAATCAAAGACTTGTGCATGATAAGCTCCTTCCTTCCAGTTGGTAGGTACTGTGCTATGTGTTACACTCTGTAGAGATGAGGCTTAAAGATGGTGAGTCTTGCCCACACAAGAAAAGAGCTCAGGGAGGAGTAGATGAGTCAGATTTGTAAACATTTAGTGGGAACCTGCATGCTGTTAGCTTCATAGTTGTGATTAGCTCTGCCTTGCTGGTTTATATTGGAGTACAGAGGTAAACTTCATCAACATAACCATGAGATAACCTGATACCTCTCTTGTCAAATAGAGTATCATCACAATTGTGATATCAGGAAGTAGGGTGGATTATAGAAGAGCCTGTTAAGTTGAGATCAGGTGTGTTCAGTTTTGCAGCTGTAAAAAATGATACTGTAAATCAATTGCAACCAGTGAAACTGTGACTGTATTCTTCTGGAGGCTTTTACAGTTTTTCTTTCTTATACAGTTTTCTTTTAAAAGGTAAAAGTTATTGACATAAATGTAAGGGATAATCTTGTGGTTTTGTTTTTAAGCATTTTGTTGAGATAACCGATGATCAGTTTGACTTCCACACATACTGCATGAGAAGGATGACCCTCCGTGCTTATGTTGACCTCTTGAGATTAGAAGACACTCTCAGAAGACATACTTTTTATTTCAAGGCTGCTAGATCAGCAATTGAAATATATTTGAAATTACACGATAACCCTTTAACCAGTGACAGCAAACAACAAGACATAGATTCAGGTAATGAAAAGGTTTAAAAAGAATACTAAACTTGAGAATATTATAAGAGATTAACATATTATTTGGAAAATTGTATCAACACATGTTTAAGGAGATAAAAATGTTATCTACCCTAATCAGTCATACACTACATACTATATCAAATTGCTTTGCCTCGATCCAAATGTTTGTATAACTAAAATAACAATAAAAGACATGTTGTCAAATGGATGTGAAGACAGTATTGACTAATAGATACGTTAGGAAAAAGCCAGAGAAACTTCCAATACAGTTCATCTTTCTTTGAGGGCTGTTGTACATTAGCTGATGTACCTCCATCAACCAAGTGAGAGGCCTTGCATGTGTCCTCCTGTCCCCCAGTCTCAGTGCCCAGCTGCCCTCAAATTCTTGATAGTTCTGCCTCAGCCTCTGTGTATGTGTGTACCACAACATCAAGCACTGTCTCTTTTGGTTCTGTTTTTAGTAGCATCAGTTAAGAAAGAATATAAATGTCTATATGCTACTTTATTTTCTTGAAATGCTAATTGAAGAAAAGGCTTTTGAAGGCTGGTGAGATGGTTCAGCAGATAAACTCTTGCCACACAAGCCTCATGATAGGAGTTTGATGCCTGGAGCTCCTGTGAAGGAGAGAATCAATTCCATTCCTCCGACCTTTATACATGCAAGAGGGCATGCACCCCTAATCTCAGCCTCTTCTCTGCCACAAACACACTAATAAATGTTCTTAATTAAACATTTATTTTTATAATTATATATAATTAAGTACGTTTTTATATAATTAAATGATTATATAATTTTAAAAGCTTTAAGAACCTCAGGAAAATACATGTTCTTACAGAGTGTGGTGTCTGCTTTATGGAGTAAGATTGCCTTTATTGCTTGTCAGTCACTGGTACCAGTGTATAGTATATAGTAGATAAAAGGGAATTTGGATCTCATCACATACATTCTCTCTCACCCTTGGAACATCCCAAGAGCATAGTTGGTACATGTTTTACAACTTGAAGTTGAGAGGGATAAAGTGATTTGCCTGTTATCTATTGTGTGGGAAACTGCATTTGTTTCTTATTGTCATAAACTATACTGGCAAAGCAGCTAATGAATAAAGGCTTATTTTAACTCACAATTCCAGGTTAGGATAATAGCAGGGAAGACAAAGGCAGCAGGAACTTAAAACAGCTGGTCATAGCCACAGTCAGGAGCAGAGAGTGAATGAACACACAGTACTCAGCTTTCTCCTCTTTAATCAATGGGATCCAAACCCAGGAAAGCGTGCCACTAACTTCCCACCGCAGTTAGCATAATTAAGACAGTCTCCCATAGACATGTCCACAAGCCAACCTAATGTAGATAGTCTCATGATTCTCTACTGTGTCAAGCTGACACAGAGGAAGGACTTAGTTGAAATTAGTTTTAGTTATTATTGCAACCAACTTTTATTGACTGCCTTTTGTGTGCCATGTTTCGGCTAGTCACAAAAATACTTTCTAAAACCTTTTACATAGATAACCCCCATTTTCTCCAAAAAGAAAGCTATATTAATAGTGTGTATTGTAAAAAAGACAAAAAATGAAAACCAACAGTCAGATGTTTTGCATATTTGAATGTTTATAGAAAACCTGTCAGCCAAAGAACTGAAGAAAATGCTTAGCAAGCAAAGAAGAGCTCAGAAAAAGGCTAAGGTAGAAGAAGAGAGAAAGCACACAGAAAGGGAACGTCAGCAGAAAAATCAAAAGAAAAAAAGAGAAGAAGAAGAAGAAGTTACCAGTGGTCATAAGGAAGAACTTATTCCTGAAAAACTGGAAAGGGTGAGTTGAGTCTATAACTATTGTTTTATGGCAAAATTATGATATTTGATTCTGCTCTGGCCATAGTGTATTTAAATGTTTAAATAAAAAAGAAGTTACTTGCAATATTTCAAGTCATATAAGAGCCACTGTGTATTGTTTGAATGGTAATATGCAGTGTCCAAAATAGGCAAAAATGTGGCTAATGCTACTTATATATAGAACTATCATAGGCCAGAGTAGGGTCCTCTGAAGGTATGTTCTAATTCCTAGAATGTGAGTACATGGCAAAGGGAAATTTAAATTCCATCAAGTGGAATTTAAAGTTGCAATACGCCAATCTTAAGATGGAGAGATTAGCTTAAGATGCCAGCCATAGAAGCAGATTCTTTGCTTGTATATGTTATGGCTTCCTGACTGTGCAAATGAATGAGTCACTGCTTTTTGTGCTTTTTCTGTTTGTTTTGTCCAATTCCAATGTGTTATTTCTGTTTTATCTTACTATATTTTATTTTGTTATTATCTCTTGGAAACCTGTTCATTTTCTAATGAGAGACACAGAAAGGGGTGGATCTAGAAAAAGTGGAGGTGAAGAGGAACTGGGAGGAGAGAGGGTGGGAGGTATCTGTAATCAGGATATATTATGTGAGGGGAAAAATGTTTTCAATAAAAAGGAGAGGGAACAGCTGAGATGGGTCTGAAATGTCCATAAGGCCCAGTGTGGTCAGACAGGGTCTGTCATGGTGGAGAAAAGCAGATAAGGGTAGGGTGATGTGCTGTGAGAGTGACTTAATGTGGTGTTGCTGGCTTTTAAAGTAGAAAGAAATGTGGGCCACCTTTAGAAGTAGACAAAGTCATGGAATGGGATTCTTCCTAGAACCCATGAAAGGGCATGCAGTCCTTCTGACATGTTGATTTTTAATCCTGATGAGTAGACTAGTATGAGATTTATAATCTACAAAACTGAAAGAAGTGTTTAAGAAGCCACCCAGTTTTTGGAATTTGTAGCAGCAGTAAAATAGTTTATAAAGTCTGGAATTATCGGTTTAATCTGTCTCTCTCTATAAATGGTCGATGGTTTGAATATGCTTGACCCAGGGAATGGCACAATCGGAGGCCTTGTTGGAGGAAGTGTGTCACTGTGGCAGTGTGGGCTTTGAGGCTCCAATGCTCAGGTTCCACTAGTGTGGAGTGAGAGTCTTCTCCTGGCTGCCTTTTGATCAAAGTGTGAATTCTTGGTTCTTCTAGCACCATGTCTGCCTGGATACTGCCATGCTTCCCACCATGATGAAACGATAAGCCAACCCCAATTAAATATGTTTTATGTATAAGAGTTCCCTTGGTCTTTTCCCAGCAGTAAAACCCAAACTAAGACAATGATCTAGCTCTAAAAACAGTACCTAAAAACTAAGATCTTGTCAAAATGTTAGTTATTTTGGGACCAGATTTAGAGAAATGTTTAACTTTGATTCATTCGTTAGAAATCTAATAAATATTTAAGATTTTTCATTACGTTTTTTCCAGTTATGATATTTTCCTACTTCTTTTTGACATTTGTAATATATAAGGCATTACCAGTACTTGGTGTATAATTTCATAAATTCTGTGGAATAATTTCAAATAGTTCTTGATTTGTATAAAAGTACACTGATTTTATAGTTATAAAAATAATGTAGCTATTTCTACTTTGAAAACTATTGACCAATAGATGGTTCACCGGCTGCTCTTCCAGAGGTTCTGAGTTCAATTCCCAGCAACCACATGGTGGCTCACAACCATCTGTAATGGGATCTGATGCCCTCTTCTGGTGTGTCTGAGGACAGCTACAGTGTACTCACATGCATAAAATGAATAAATGAGTTAAAAAAATAAAACTATTGGTCATGTGCCTTTTAAAAAAAAGATTAACTTTATTATTTGTTTATGTACGTATGGAATGAGGTGGCTTATGGAGCCTGGTAGAGGGCATCGGATCTCCTGGAGCTGGAGCGACAGGTGGTTGTGAGCCACCTACCATGGTTCTAGGAGCTGGGTTCTCATAACAGCTGAGCTATCTCTCTATCCCCTGATCGTGTCGTGTAGGTGATAATTTTTAAATGTTTCATGCTTGTTTAGTTATATAAGAAAGTGTACGAATAGTTATACATCTGTATATGTAAACTTGAGGGGGAATTTGGCTTGTGTTACCTGCTTTTTAAATATAAAAGTTTTCCTTTCTGCTTCAAAATAGGTTGACAATCCATTAGAAGAAGCCATCAAGTTCCTCACTCCTCTAAAAACCCTTGCTGCAGATAACATTTATACCCACCTGCTGGCCTTTGAAATATATTTTAGAAAAGGTAACACATTGTTTTGAATTGAGGTTTGTATATGTCCGTTAATTGTTGTTTTGTTTTTTATGGTACATACGGCCTCATACATTCTGGGCACGTGCTTTTTCACTGAGCTGCCCACTCCTAGCCTTGAGTTCAGCTTCTAACCTTTATAATGTTGATTCTAAAATTTGGTGTGAGCCTAGTGTGAACAATATACAGATTGTTTGCATGTGCTGGCTGGTTCTGTGTCAGCACACACCGAAGCCGGTTGGGAGGAGGGAGTTTCACATGAGGAAATATCCTCACACGTTGTCCTTTGGGTACTGTCCAGATTGATCTGGAAGAGTCCAGCTCACTGTAGGCAGTGCTACCCACAGGCTGGTGGTTCTTTGAAGTATAAGAAAGCGAGCTGAACAAACCATGAGGAGCAGCCCAGGAAGCAGCGTTCTTCCATGGCCTCCCTCAGGCCTCAGGGTGAAGCTGTCTCTGTCTTCCCTGGGTAATGAGCCCCCAGCTGTATGATGACAAACCCTTTCCAAGTCACACTTGGTCATGTGTTTATCACAGCAGTAGAAACCTAACTAAAACATTTATGTGAAACAATTTTTTAAATTTTTCTTCAGAAAGCAAAAAATTGGATAATGCAAGTTAATTTTAAATTTTTCTCACGTGTTTTTTTAAAGTAGGTTCTTAAAGGGAATAAGTAAAGATAACACAAATGCTCATGCTTCATTTTTGTTTTGTTTTTCTGGCACAGGGAAGTTTTTGCTAATGTTGCAGTCTGTTAAACGAGCCTTTGCCATTGACAGTAATAACCCTTGGTTACATGAATGCTTGATTAAATTTTCTAAATCTGGTAAGTATAAGGAGGAGATGTTTATATGCATGGAACTATGAGAAGCAAATATAAGCCATCTTCCATTTAATAAGACAGGGAGGAGACTTCAGAGATCTAACCAAACCAGATGTTTACCTGATACTCAAATGGTGGTATACCTGTAATTAAGCAATGAGATATACAATTAGTGCATTTTTGACTAGACTATTAATGTTTCAAAGGAGAAAGTAATTTTACTATCTCTGTGTGTATGGGTATATACATACACATTAAGCTTAACATCCTAAGTATAAAAATCTTTCAGTTGTTCCCCCGTCCAAGTCCATGAAAAACAAATCCACCTGTTTTTGGTTTTTTGTAGTATCTAATCACAGTAATCTTCCAGACATCGTGAGCACAGTTTTAGCTCAAGAAATGAAGAAGATATTTGTCGACAAAGATTTGCACAGCTTTAATGAGGATTTTCTCAAACACAACGCTACCTCTCTTCAGCATCTGCTTGCAGGTTTGTATTTGGAAAACAGTCTACTTTTAATTTCCAGAGGAAAAAAGAAAATAGCACAGGACCATCCATAGGGTGTAACTAGCCAGAGTGTTGTTGTCAGAAAGGAGAGTAGAGTATATTTAGTAAGCAGCACTCTTGGAGATGGTTTGCACCATCATTGGGAAAGCAATTTGTCTGTCTTGTTAAAAGTTACACATTTTAAGGGATAGAGATGGCTTAGCAGTTAAGAGTGCTGCTGCTCTTGCAGAGGACCCCAGTTTAGTTTTCAGACCCCCACATGGTAGTTCACAACCATCCTTAACTCCAGTTCCACTAGGGGATCCAGTGCTCTCCTCTGACTTCTGTGTGCAGCACACACATACACACACACACATATATATATACATATACATATATATTATTTATTTATATTTATTTATATATGTTTATATTTATAAATATATATATAAATATTTGTTTAAAAGTTAGATATTACATGTGTCTTTTCATTCTGTAGTCATACTTTGTAAGTAACGTAATCCAACTGAGGGGTAGTAGTTTTCAGTTATAATCCCTGGGACTCCACATGCTGGTGCAGGGCAGTAAGTTTAGCTTATACACAGTTGGCTATATACACAGACCCTGGCTCAAACCAAATTATTCCAAGCAAAGAAAGCTTTCAATGCAAAGATACCTACTAAAATGTATGTAAATTTGGGGGAAAGAAAATGAACTAAAATGTATGTTCAGAGATACAGGAAACAGCAGTCAATGGTAGACTGGAATACCAAGTAGTCATTTAAACCAGTGTTTATTCAAACAATTTATAATAATAGTAACAGCCTTTTTTTGTTTGTTTTGTCTTGTTTTGAGATAAGGTGTCATGCATCCCAGGCTGGCTTTGAATCTAGTATGTAGTTGAGTTTGGACTTAATCTTCCTGCTTTGACTTAAATGCTGGGATTACATCTCCCTGGTTATAAATAATTCTTATAATACATATGCAGAGATTAACAAACAATAAATCTCAGCTATGTAAAAATATACCTGGGACAAAGTCTGAAAGGAAGTGTATACCAAACTTTAACATTGACTTTGGACTATGAGCCAATTTTTTCCTCAAATCTTTATTGCTTTTATGTTTTTTGGGTTTTTTGTTTGTTTGTTTTGTTTGTTTTGTTTGATGGATTGTGTAATATCTTTTCCATTGGCCTCTTAGAGCCATGGATAACCTGGAACTTCTCACTGCTTTTACACCCTGAGTACTGAGATTATAGCCATGTGCTACCACTTCCAGTTTTATGCAGTGCTGGAAATTGAGCCCAGGCCTCATGCAAGTTAGGCTTCATTCCTAGCCTTTCTTTATCTACTTTTTATCTTGAAAATTTACTTGTATCCTGTCTTGTTATGGAAAGGACTTTATGCTGTTTACACAAGTACCTAAAATGTTAAGGGCAGCATTAATGAAAATTAGAGGAAAGATGTTGGAAAGGAGTTGAAGACAAAATGAAAGTTGTACCAAATTAACTGCTCTACTGTATGCCATATTTATATATAGATTATTTTAATCTGAACTTTGTTGTTAAAGCAGAAGTCTCCATTCTAACATATTTGGAAGAAATGCTTACATTAATAATAAATTACATTTCTAGGCAGAAAGAGCAGAGAATTTCTCTTTAAGAGCAGAGGACAGGTTGGAGAAATGGCTCAGTTGTTAAGAGCACATATGTGTTGCTCTTCCAGGTGATCTGCGGTAGATTTTCAGCTCTCAGCAGCAGTCCAGCTCCAGGGGGAGTTCAACACCTCTGGCCTCTGTGACTTCCTGTACTCACTCATAACCCACACACAGAAACACACACATATCTTAAAAATAGTAAAAAAAAAAAAAAAAAAGTAATAGGTGGAAGCAATAATTTTTAGAAAATCGGGATAATAGAAAACATTTAAATAATTGTGAGAAATTGCTTTTGAAATATTAAATGAAATTCTAAGGAAAAGGAAAATGTCTACCATATAAGAATAAAACAAAGTCAAAAGACCATTTTGTAAGTGTAAGTTAATATTATATAATATTCTCAACAAATTATTGCCAGATAATATACATCAATAAGAATACAGTGAGACCGTGAACATGACCATATTTATAGGACATGTATGAACTGTGTTTTGTTTTATTCTAAATAGCTTTTAAAAGTTCCCTTCTTTATGATTGTGGAAAGACCTTTCTTTGAGTACAGCCTTCCATGACAATAACTTGCTCTTTAGATGCTCTACTTAAGGCGCTGTGCTGTATAAAAGTGTTTCCAGCTGAAATGACTGATGGTCTTAAGCCCTGTACTTTGTATTTTAAATCACAGAAATTGTCAAATTAGGCTTTTTTTCAGTAAGTGTTTAATAACTGTGAAGGAGAAACTCTGATAATGTGTTTAAAAATGTTATGTGAATGAGTGTTTACCTGTGTGTGTGTTGATGCACATGAGCTCAGTGTCTGTGGAGGCCGGAAGAGGGGGGTCAGATTCCCTGGAACTGGAGTTACAGATTGTGCGCTGCTACATAGGTTCTGGGAACCAAACCTGAGTCCTCCAGAAGAGCAGCAAGAGCTCTTACCTTCTCTTCTGATTGTTTTGCCATGGTAACTCACAGTCTCAATGTAGCCAAAAGGTTCAATGAGCTGTTATTGAATAGGAAGAAATTGTCACGATTGGCTGCCTAAAGCTGGTTGATGCCAGCTCCAGCCCACCACTGAGTTATTAAACACTTTAAGCCACATCCGAGTGATCAGTGTAAGTCTTCAGAGTCACTCACCCTGTAATGTCTTGGAATTTCAGGTGCTAAAATGATGTATTTTCTGGACAAGTCAAGGCAAGAGAAAGCAATTGCTACAGCCACTAGGTTGGATGAAACTATTAAAAATAAAAATGTGAAGGTAAGATTCTTCACAGATTGATTTATAGGTCTTGCAAGGGATAACAAAACATAGATCTTTACAACATAGTTTTAGGTGGGTTAAAGAGCTCAGCCTGAATGCAAATCTTACTTTATCCATTGTTACCTGTGTGGCTTCAGGCAAGCTATGGATGTGCAAGCTGTTGTACACTTGAGTGTGAGTTAACTGAAATAACAAAGCATGAGGTAGGTACCACATCCTCGCTCATCCATAGAGGCACTTGAGTGCCTTTTTATACAGAACTTGAAGTTGGAATCCTGCTTCAGCCCCGAGTGCTGGGATCAGAGGGACCTGTGCCACCATACCCATCTCAGAGCTTGACGTTAGCATTCTTTGTTTGAAGTGATTGCTCACTGTAGATAAGAAGAGGCTACTGCAGTCTTTCTGGGGGACAAGTTGTCTCTGTTGGTAACACTTAGATGAGCTGCTCTATCTTTACACAGTTGGTCTTTTCTCCTTCTGTCACTAGACTCTAATAAAGGTTTCTGAGGCACTGCGGGACGGCAGCTTTGGGAACTGTAGTTCCCAGTATGAAGAGTACAGGAAGACCTGCCATAACCTGTTTCCACTGACACCTGCTTTCCTGCCTGCTGCCAATGAAGCCCTGGGTCTCAGCACTGAACTGAACCACACAGCCGAGCACAAGCTCTTAACGAATGAAATCTGAACCTTGTGAGAAGCTGCTCCTGCAGACTCTTAGCTGAATTCACATCAGGGTTTCTGTACATTTTAAACTGCTATGAAATAAAATATTTGGATAGAAGTTTTAAATGGAATATTGTGTAAGCTTATTTTATGCTGTGTCTGGCCTCCAGTTTACATAGACGTCTGTTACAGTTACCTGTTGATACTTGTGCAGTCCCACACTCCTGAGCTATGAGTGTTGTTGCTTCTGTATTATAGACTTCGGTTGCTGACTAAGGTATAGACAGCCTTCTTACATTGTTTCCTTTAGGGCCTACTTTCAGAATCTGTTTTGACCTCTTGTTATTTGATTATTTGAAGTGTTAACTGAATGTTAAGAAACAGCCATATTTTCCATCTTGGCAGATAATGTGATTTGTTCCCTTTTTACCTTAACTTGTATGGTTATTCCCTTTGTCATAGCCATAAACGTGATACTTTATGGTAGAATAAGGATACACCAGTGTTATGTTGATGATTCAGAATGTGAAGACTGGTTTGCCTCTTAATCATGTAAATTTAACCATTAAATTTGTTGTGTATCTATTCTGGTCTTACAGACTATTGCAGAGGAATTGCTTTCTTTTTCTTTTCTTAAATTGGATTTTTTTTTTCTTCTTTCTTCTTTTCTTTTTTCTATTTTTCGGAGCTGGGGACCGAACCCAGGGCCTTGCGTTTGCTAGGCAAGCGCTCTACCACTGAGCTAAATCCCCAACCCCTGGATTTTTTTTTTAATTGAATAGCAATTGTGTTTTCTTGATTGAGTTGCTTAGAGAGTTAGCAAGTAGCTTACCCTGAGTTTTCTTCAAGGGAGGATGATTGGGCAAAGTACAAATTAAAACACAGCACTGTCCCCACACAGCCATTCAGTAAATTTTTAGGTCTCTCAGATGAGAATTTAAACTAATTAAACTATTAAACCATAGTGTTGTTGAACAGTATTTCGGGGGGACCGTTTTTGCCATATTTTATAAATGGAATCACTCTATTTCTCAGTGACAATATGTCTGTAAATCTATCTGATATAAACCCAAACAGAAGATTTTATTTAGATAGTTCTAATTAAAGTATTTTTCCTTTATTTCTTTAGATTCGTAGTTCTTGAAGAGAAAAAAAAAATACTGTAAAATAATGCCAATCTTGACAATGCTACAATAAATTATTTCATACAGAGTTGCTTGTTTATATCTATTATTATGTGTCCATACTTGAAAAATATTTTTTGGGAAAGTAGAAACTTAACCATATTATTCTTCAAGCTTATAGAAAGTGTGACTGTCAGTAACCAACCCCCAGATAAGCTTCGGTGCCACAGTAAATAGGATTCTTTGGTGTTTTAAAATGTAGAAATAGGCCGGGCATGGCGGGTGGTGCACATCTTTTACCCAGCACTTGGAAGACGGGCAGGTGGTCTCTGAATTGGAGTTCCAGTGCGCTCTGCAGTTGGTGTTCAGGGCAGCAGGGCTACATGGTGAGACACTGATTTAAAAAAGAAAAAACTAATGGATATTTGTAATGAAATATTCTGGCAAATAAGTAGTTCATCTTACTGTCAGCAGGATGCCACTTTCAGAAAGATGCTAGGGACTACACTGGAAACTGCTTTCAACAGCAGCCTTGCAAAGGAGCTACTGAGAAGGGTGGGGCAGAAGAGTGCACAGGCCTAAGCTCCGTTCTTTGCACCCACACTGGGTGGTTTGTAACAAACGACTCACATACGGAGGATCTCACATCCTCTTCTGGCCTCTGAGAAGCAAAGCACACTCATAGGCAAAAAAATATAATGTGGATAATAAAGTTATTTTTAAAAGTTTTTTTTTAAGTATTTCCTTGGGGATAATTTAGTGTTTCTGATATAGTTCTGGGTATGTGCCGTTGAGATGTGAGTGGTCAATTGTAGGCCTGTGGTACTTTCTAAACTTCCCCTACCTCAGCCAGAGCTGATGTGTGGGTAGGATGATGGGGGCTGGGAAGTGGGGTGGGGGTGGGGAGGCTTGGCATTGGGATCCCCAGAACTGCCTTGCCAAGATCATGGCCTAACCAGGTATATGACAGAAACTTAATCCAATTTAAAAGAAAAAGCCAATATTGAGAGATTTCTGTGTATGTGCACTTGTTTCCTGGCTTGCCACTTCCCATTCTTCCAGTCTGCCTGACCACACCTGTTCTCAGCTACCAGTTCTGGTAGTTTTAAATCACGAGCTCCCTGAGTGACTGCTCATATATACAGACACCATCAAATGTCAGGTCAGGTCCTTAAGCTGTTTCTGTCAAGTGTTTTGTTCTCAGCAATGAAGTTACATAGGAAACTGGTCCCAGAGAAGTGGGTATGCTATGATTTAACCCTACTGCGTGGCTCATAGGCCTCTGTGACTGGTTTGAAGGAAGAATGTGAAAGAGTTTAGGGATGTGGGTTAGGGAAATGCTAGAGTGCTTTAAGAAAACTTCATTCTGGTGAGGGTTTTGAAAGAAATACATGGTGGATGCCCAGTTCCTGAGAGGACAGTGACTCAGTAGCAGGGCTGGAGGCCTGTGTTGCACTCTAGCAGAGTCTGACAGTTTGCCTGTGGCCTGAAAATTTGGATGAGTCTGAAATCAAAGTAAGAATGGACTAAATTTAGCAGAGGATAATGCTCGGGCTGTGGGATGGTTGTTAGCTAAGTGAATAAAGAGAACTGATAGTTAAAAAGCTCAGAAAAACATGCAGTTTGTGAGTCCCCATCAGTTGCAGTCATTAAAGCTTATCAGGATTGGAGGGACACTGCTTGCCTTGTATTGGGAAATCAGAAATTTACCTCTGTAAAGGGTTTGGTGGTTTGAATAAAAATGGCCCCCAAAGCTCCATAGGGAATGGCACTACTTGGAGGTGTGGTCTTTTTAGAATAGGTGTGGCCTTGCTGGAGGAAGTGTTACTGGGGGTGAGCTTTGAGGCCTCAGAAGCTCAAGCTGGGCCCAGTGGCTCACTCTCTTCCTGGGGATCCAGATGGAGAGCTCTCCACCTTCTCCAGCACCGTGTCTGCCTGCATGCCGCCAGGCTTCCCACTGATGACGATGGACTTCTGAAACTGTAAGCCATCCCTGTCGTGTGAAGTAACAAAAAGCAATCCACGCTCGACCAGTTACCCTCAGGCCCCAGCGGTCTGGCTACTTCCGCTACTTCCATGACCAGTCCTGGCCTGTTCCCATCTCATGGAGACTCTCTGATCCGGAGCTCTGAAATCTCTCCGCCCGACTCGCTAAGTTCCCATGGCCGATCGCTGCAATGCTAGCACCACGCATCCAAATTCCCGTGGCTGGCTGGGGTGCCCTGCCACAGTACCTTTCTCTGGAACTCAGTTGAGTCCCGCATCAAGGAAAACACCACACAAACTTGGTTTAAAATCAACAGGTAACTCAACCGCTGGGCGCAGCAACTGGCGTCCTAGTTTGTAAGCCATTCTAAATTAAATCCTCCAGTGACGAATCCTGGCGGATCCGCCATCTAAACCCGGGGCCTCTATTTCTCTATATGTTGTCCCCCAAGCTCTCCCTGTCCAAAAAAAGCAAGTCAACTTTTCCTGCCTCCTCTTCCCCCACCCCACCCCCGCTCTGACCTGGAAGTCCCGCCTACTCCTCACCCAATGATTGGTTTCCTGAAATCTTTATTCATTAGGGCAAGGTTCTGCCACAACGCCCCCAATTAAACGTTTTTTATAAGAGTTGCTATGATCATGGTGTCTACTCACAGCAATAGAAACCCTAAGATAACGCTCCCATCCTATGGCAATACAAGTGTATTTGAAAGACAGAAACGGGCGCTGAAATGGGGCCAAACTCAAAGGGCCATCTAGGGAAAAGTTTCCCCATGCTCAGCTGTGCAGGTACTTGGAAGCTGCAGCAGCCCTGGTCTGCGGGAACCAGAGAAAACCTGAAGACAGCCAGTGAGGCCGGGGCTAAATACCCTGCAGGGAGTCCCCAAGCAGGTTAGGCCTGAGTTCTAAGTTGTAGAGTGATTCTAGGATGTTGGAGACGTCTGAAATGTGAATGTTTGTTTGTTGGGGAAAGGATCGTGGGCTCTCAGTGAAGCTATCCCCAAGGGAGTGGTCACATGTGCTGTGCATGGTAGGTCTGGGTAAATAGCTCTTCAGAGCTCATCATGCCACCGTGTGACCCTAATGTCACATGGAGCTGCAGGGTGTCATGTTTTCTCTGCTGGTGTTGATCTTGCTTTGGTTCACTATTCCCTTTCTGTGTCTCATTCTTCCCTTTCGGACAGACTAGGAATGTTGACCTGGAATGTATTTACAGCGAGTACGCATAACTTGGTTTTTTCGATTTTACAGATTTTCCAACTAAGAGAATGTTTTAAATTGTCAGAAGATATTTTAGACCGTTGAGCAGTGCTGAGACCTTATTAGGACCATGGGGACTTGAAGCAGGACCGAATATATCTTAAGTTATGGAATTTGCATTATGAAATGAGAGCTGTGGATTGAGTGCTATGGTTTGAATCAGAAATGTCGCCCACGGGCTTATGTGCATGAGTTCTGGTCCCCAGATTGTGCTATTTTAAAAGCTAAGGAGACTTTAGGAGTTGGCAGAAGTTCAGTCATTAGTCCCTTGGAAGACAAAACCCACCTCTGCTGCCTGTGCGCCGTCCTGTGCGCCGTCCTGTGCCACATCCTGTCCGCCATCCTGAACTCTTCCACCCGTGTTCTCTGCTATGATGGACTGAGACCGTGAAACCATAATCTAGTAAGCCTCTCCTCACTTAAGTTGTTTCTGTGATGTATTTGGGTCACTGACATAAAAGTAGCTAATAAGTCCTATTCATGAACCTCGGATTTTTCCCAAGCCTGCTAGTGGTGAAGCCGAACCAGAAACCAGGGGGCATGGCATTCCTGCTTCCTCCATTGGCCATCCTGCCTGTGTGCTTCGTCCCTGGTGCCCTGGCCCAGACCCTCACAGGTAGCCAGAGCAACTGTGGGAGCGTTAGCTGCTTTCTGATGATGCAGGTTCCACTCCTCCCTGCCTGTGCCCTGCAGGACCACGTTTGACAGTACAACTCCGTGTCAAGCGTTTGAGAATTTGCGACTTTAGTGGTTTGACTTTGTCAGATTGTTGGCCTGTCCCATCATTTTCCTCGCCTGGTCTTGTAGTTGTGCCGAGCAGCACCCACTGCTGAATAATTTGCTTAGCCTTGCTAAACCTTGGTTATCCTCTCCTGTCGAATGGGGGTTATACTTGCCTCCCTCATATTGTGCGTGTGTGTGTGTGTGTGTGTGTGTGTGTGTGTGTGTGTGTGTGTACATGAATGTAGTAACTGACACATAGCTGATGAATAAATACTAATACCTTGAATTTTTCATTTATGTATTTATGTTTGTGAGAGGGACAAACAAGAACAGAGACACATAGAGAGAGAGAAGGGGGGAGAAGAGAGAAAGAATAGAGAGAGAGGGAAAGAAGAAGGGGGAGACAGAGACAGAGAGAGAGAGAGAGAGAGAGAGAGAGAGAGAGAGAGAGAGAGAGAGAGAGAGAGGGAAGCAGGCGCGCATGCTTGTGTGGAGGCCAGAGGACTTTTGGGCACTGACCCTCTGCCACCACCGGTTCCAGGGACCAAGGTCAGGTTAGCAAGTGCAGCAAGGGCTCTCACATGCTGAGCCCCTCCCAGGTCTAAAGACCAACCCTTCTATTCTCCAGACTCAGACTCTGAGTCGTCCTACAGATTCTGTTTATCTCTAACACGTTATGCTTCCTTTCTGCTGGACTTTGTAATCCTGTGCTTCCTGTCTCTCTACGGTGCACTTTCACCCACTTCTTCCTCCCAGAAAACCTCGATGGTCCAGTTGAGGAGTCCTCAGTTCTGTGTTTCCACTCCTCCTCCTCCTCCTCCTCCTCCTCCTCCTCCTCTTCCTCCTCATGGGCTCTTTCTTTCTTCCTTCCTTTTTTTTCTTTCTTTCTTAATTTATTATATATGAGTACACTGTAGCTGCCTTCAGACACACCAGAAGAGGGCATCAGATCTCATTACAGATGGTTGTGAGCCACCATGTGTTTGTTGGGATTTAAACTCAGGACGTCTGGTGAACTCCAGCACTCATTTTCACACTCCTGGTACTAATGCAAGCTTCCCTGCTCTGTGTGTATTCTGAAAAATGCTTGTTGTTACACTCCTGGTACTAATGCAAGTTTCCCTGCTCTGTGTGTACTCTGAAAATGCTTGTTGAACGAGTAAACGCTGCATTTCTTCCTCTTCTTCCTTCCTAACTGAAGTGGGTTGAAATTAATTTTTTTCAAATCCACAGCAAGTTGTATTAATTGTTGCTACATGCCTATGTGTATATGTACATACCTACATTCTTTTTTAAAAAACATAGTTATTTGTATCCCAAATGCTGTCCCCTCCTACTCCTCCCTCACAAAGTCTCTCCCTGTCTCCCACCCTCTTTTCCTCTGAGAGAGTGGGGCCCCCTGGGTATCCCCTGACCCTGACACATCAAGACTCTGCAAAGTTAGGCTCATCCTCTCCCGCTGAGGCCAGACAAGGCAGCCCTGTTGGGAAACAGATTCCACAGTCAGGCTACAGTTTTACGGACAGCCCCTCTCCAGTTTGGGGGGAACCCACATGGAGACTGAGCCACATCTATCTGCTACATTTATGACGGGAGCCTCGGACCAACCCATACAGCCTTTGGTTGGTGGCTCAGTCTTGGAGAGCTACCAGTGGTTACCAACCGGTTAAGTTGACCAACAGGTTAGTTGACCCTGTTGGTCTTCCTATAGAGTTCCTATCCCCTTCAGGGCCTTTAATCCTTCCTTCAGCTCTTCCATAAGTGTCCTTGACCCCTGCCCAGTGTTTGGTTGTGGGTGTCTGCATCAGTTTCAGTCAGAGCTGGGCAGAACCTCTCAGAGGACAGTTATGCTAGGCTCCTGTCTGCAAGCATAACAGAGTGTCAGGGGTGTCAGGGATTAGTGCTTGTCTATGAGATGGGTCTCAGGTTGAGCCAGCTATTGGTTGACCATTCTTCCAGTCTCTGCTCCATCTTTGTCCCTTTATTTCTTTTAGAAAGGAAAAATTTTGGGTTGTAGGTTTTGTGGGAGGGTTGGTTCCTTAACCCTCCACTGGGGGGTGCTGTCTGGTTATAAGAGGTGGCCACTTCAGGTTCCAAATCCCCACTGTTAGGTGGCTCAGTGAAGGTCACCACATTGACCCATATTATATCTTAAATACAACCTTCTCAGTCTGTATAATACTACCTGTATTATGTTTGTAGGGCTGACTATTCTGTATTAGATAACCAGTCGGTGTGCTCTTCCCTGAGGAAAAGTATTTCTCCAACTTTCAGCATTCTTTAGTTGCATGTAATTCTTTATGTAGAGTGTAGGTTTTTTTCTTTAAAGGAAATTAATAATTATAAAGATTGAAAAGATTACAAAATAAGTAGAGAACGACAAATGGTTGTACAACCTGTGGCAACCCAAGAAGGAAAGTTCCGAAGTGGACTCAGCTGGAGACTAAAGAGACTCTGATGTGACACTAATTACAGTGGTTAGTCAGTAGCTTACTGGTTAGTCAGTAGCTTACTGGTTTAGACTCGTGGTTTAGCCAACTAGAAGACTCAAGATTTTTAAGTTGTGTTAATTGTTTATGAGAAGCACAAGGGAAACTAAAATTTGTAGTAAAAGTACAGAAATAGAGAAAGCAGGCTAAGGTGAACCAGATGAAGTAATCCAATCCAAACTTATGCCAAACATGTCTAGTCTACAAAGACAAGGTGTTGCGGCCATCGGTGACTTCCATGGGCTCGCTGTTGCAAAGTATATCAAGTTATTCCAACCACAGGAAGTCAAAGACAGAGAAAATCCTACATAAATAAGATCCACATTTCTTACAGAGGGAAAAGATAACAATTAGCATCAAATCTCTTTCCACAAACCAAACAGAAAAGAGAGTCGGTGAAATATAATACTAGAAGAATTGGGAGAAAAAGCAGTCTAAAATTTTGTGTCTAGCAAAAGTGTCCTTCAGAGGTGGAGAGGTCAAAGTTTAACCAAACAAGTCTGACTTGGTCCTTAGTAGAGCCCTCTTGTTACATCCGCTAAGCATTCTCAGGAGAGAAAGAAAACTGGATCGGCTAGAAACAAATGTACGGAGTGTTAGAGATGGACTAAATTAAGGTAAAACTCTTCTTTTTCTTCTGTATTTAATTTGTAGAGCGTATCAGAGTAGGTTGGATGGCTGTAACTTAGGGATTCATGGGATGAGCCGTGGAAATGAGTGAAGGAGAGGAGGAGCTGAGAGCTCTGATTCAAGGCACTTGTGTGACCTAGGATTTAAATGGTAAAGTGATACTTTAAAATGGACTAAGATCGGTTGTAAAGCTATGTTGCAAACCCCAAGGCAACTACTATTCAAGAAACTTCTATTCAAGAAAATAGAAGTGTAGCTGATAGACCGATGGAGGATACACAGTGAGAAATGCTGCACTAAAGCCAGAGGAGGCAAAAAGGCTAGAGGTTAAAGGGCAGGGGGTGGGGGGCAGCAGGATGGATGGAAGGAAGGAAGGAAGGAAGGAAGGAAGGAAGGAAAAGAGGCAATAAATAAATTCAGCACCATCAAAAAGGAAAAGTGTGCAATACAAAAGACAACAAAAAATACAGCTGTCTGTCTGTCAGTAATACAGCTGTCTGTCAGTCTTTTCCTTCCTGTGCAGCTGGGGAGCACTGGAACTCTCCACGTAGAGCAGGCTGGCCTTGCACTCACTAACATCCACCCTGCCTCTGCTTCCAAGTGCTGACATGAGCCTGACATAAAGATCTTTTAATATTTATTCACTCGTGTATGTGCGTGCATGTGTGTGTGCGTCTGAAAGGGACACTTTTCCAAACCTTGAAATACAGCTGTGTGTTCTAGGAAGTTGACTCCTTTCTCGCACCCTTGCTACAGTGTATCTAGCTTGATCCTCGCTTCCTAACCTGGACTGTGAAATGTGAAGCTCTGAGCCAGCACTCATTGTGAATTCTATCCCTGAATGCTGGCACTCACCTCCGTACTTTGACTCATCTCCGTCACCCTTCACCATTGGAGAGGCATGATTGTCACCCTCATTAGATGTGACTCAAAGGTAATAGTTTTCTTAGGGCCACGTGATGTCTCAACTCGGAGTCCAACCCAGATCCATTTCTTTCAAGCTTTGAACTGTATTCTTGGCTGTCATTCTCAGTAATTATGTCTTGCCAGTCCAGCAAGAAAGCCTCTGACTGACAGACAGACAGGCTGTATTTATTGTTGTCTTTTGTATTGCATGCTTTTCCTTCTTGATGGTGCTGGATTTATTTATTGTCTCTTTTCCTTCCTTTCTTCCTTCCTTCCATCCATCCTGCTGCCCCCTTCACCCTGCCCTTTAACCTCTAGCCTTTTTGCCTCCTCTGGCTTTAGTGCAGCATTTCTCACTGTGTATCCTCCAACAGTCTATCAGCTATACTTCTATTTTCTTGAATAGAAGTTTCTTGAATAGTAGTTGCCTTGGTCACAGAAAACCCCATGGAAGGTGCTGTAAATGGGTAATGGACACGGTGAGCAACCAGCATCCCTGGTTTGGAACGGAGCAGGAATATACTCTGACAGGAACAGACAGCCACCCTTTTGGTTGGCCTGGCAATGGCTCCCTAGACCCCACGGTCCGTATTACTGCGGTGTGGGAGCAGACAAAGCTTATGGTAAGGATATTGTGGAGGCTCACTACAGGCCTGCTTGTATGCCGGAGTCAAGATCACAGGGACAAATGCTAAGATTATGCCTGCCCCGTGGGAATTCCAAACAGGACCCGGTGAAGGGATCCGCACGGGAGATCATCTTTGGATAGCCCGTTTTATCTTGCATTGGCTGTGTGAAGACTTTGGGGTGATAGCAACCTTGGACCCCAAGCCCATTTCAGGGAACTGGAATGGTGCAGGCTGCCATACCAACTTTAGCACCAAGGCCATGCGGGAGGAGAATGGTCTGAAGTGATCGAGGAGGCCATTGACAAACCTAGGAAGAGGCACCAGTACCACATCAGTGCCTACGATCCCAGGGGGGGCCGGGGAGCGGCGGGCCTGGACAACGCCAGGCGTCTGACTGGATTCCACAAATCCATTTCCTGCCAATTGTGACCCCCTATGCGGTGACAGAAGCCATCGTCGGCACGTGTCTCCTCAAGGAAACTGACCACGAGCCCTTCCTAGTTCATCCCACATCGACTCTTCCCTCCCCACTGGTCCCCATGGTAACTCAAAGGATGGGTTACCAAGGTCTTTTTATTCCTGGTGCCCAGTTAATCTTGCTTTTAGTGGTCAGAATAGAGGCGTCAAATTCTTAATCTCTACACACCCAACCCTTTCTTTCCTATCTAGCTTCCTCCTAGTGGGGAGCGGGAGGGGGGAGGGGAAGGGTAATCCACTGCTTCATCTCATTAGGAATGCACGTCCTGTAGGCATAGCTGTCACAAAGCGGTGTACTTGGGGTGAAGGAGGACTTTTTTTTTTTCTTCAGGATAATTGAAAGGGCAGGGCCCAAAGGCTTAGATTAACATTTCCTCTGTTGGTTGAGAGCTGTTAGTTCTTCAGGTGAAACCAACTTTCTGTTGAAGTGAGGTGAGGAAGTTGGTCTCTCGGGCCAGGCTTCCTTAGCTTGGGGGAGGGGCGTTCATCCCCTCCATAAACACAGTTCAGTGAGCGCATCACCTTGAATGGCCCTACTGTAAAGGAAGAAAAAAGTTGCCATTTCTGGGTCCTCTGTTTATAACACAAAACAGAGTAGTATTTTTATATTTAAATGTTAAAAAACAAAAAGTTATATATATGGATGTGTGGATATATGTCTTTCTAATTGAGAAAACCATCCTATTTCCTGGGTGCCCAGCTTGAGTGAGGAGCTTGGTTTAGAAGTGAGGCTCTCTTGAGGTAGGGGTGAGGATGCAGTCTGGGAAAGTTGGTTATTTTGGGGGCTCAGCTTCATTACTACTTAGGATTTCTCTGCCTGCTCTGCAGGAGCAGATGTTGGAGAGGTAGCCAGTGGGATGCCACTGCTTGCCACCACTGTCCCCTGGGCTTAGATGTAGAGGACCCGTATACTTAATCCACACACGAGTTAGAAGTTTGAGTTGGTGGTCAACTTGAACACTGTTACTGACTGGTGGGTGGGTGTTACTGGGGTTATTTTTTGGTGGGACTAGCATGTCACTAAAGCAGGCCTTTTGATATATTAATGTATTTAATATACTAAAAATTTTTAAAGCAAAACAAGTTTAGATTTTAATTAAATTTGTAGGGTTTCTAATTTCACAGAACTGCCTGTTTGTTTCAATCTCTCCTTCTACTTGGCTCTTAGAGGGACTAAGGGCAGGCCTGGAGTTAAAACACTTGTCATTCTGTGTCCTACTCTGTGTCCCGGCTGTCTGTTTTCTTTCCTTCTGAAAAAGCCGATGGAATCTTGTTTTCTTTCTTTTATAATAAATACACCCCACCCCCACCTCCAAAAAAAGGTATTTCACAAGGTTGTATTTATTTGCTGCCTTTTAAATTATTCTTTTGGTTATCGTGCAAAGGCATGGATTGGTTTCATTGTGACTTTTTTTTTTTTTTTTTTTGGTTCTTTTTTTCGGAGCTGGGGACCGAACCCAGGACCTTGCGCTTCCTAGGCAAGCGCTCTACCACTGAGCTAAATCCCCAACCCTCATTGTGACTTTTGTGCATAGATATTTTTATTTTGTGTTGTTCTTCATCTCTCTTGCCTGCCCCCAGCCATGTTCTGATTTCTTCCATATTATACTAATAAAAGGAACAGTCCATCGAGAAGGTGCAATACTTGTGTATCTATATATACCAAACACTGGGACTCCTGGTCTTATAATACGGACATCAGCCAAGCATAGCGGTGCTCGCCTTTGAGCCCAGCACAGGCTGGTGGGTTGGGGGGTGGGGGGAGCAGAAGGATCCTGTTCTACACAGTGAGCTCCACGACAGCCAGTGCTACAGAGAAAGACTATCTCAAAAAACAAGCTAACAAAAGAATTGGATACAGCTTGGATGAGCCAGAGCTTAGACCCTTGCATATAGTCCTTAAAAAAAAAAAAATCTGCATGTTCAGAAGTGAACAGAAGAGAGAAAGAAAGAAAACTCAGACTCCTGTGTGCAAAGGTCCAGAGACACCGACTTTCTCTCCTGGCCTGTGGTTTTCTCTCCTGGCCTGTGGTTTTCTCTCCTGTGCGCCCTCTGTGGTGTTTGAGACACAGACCTGCTGTTCCTTATGCCTTCTTTCAGCATCTCCTGCTTCTCACCCGTGTCGTCGGGATCTCAGACAAAGCCCACCTTTTCAATGCACACTAAGAAACCCTGAGGGTTCTGATTAGTTAGTGAGCTCACTACAAACACGGCTCTGTAGAGCCTTGGGCAGAATTCCAAGCTGTCTTGAGTCGAGCTTCAAGCACTAGGGGATGGAGTTGTCAAGGTGGGAATATTATTCGTGCGATTGGAAAGGTAAAACCTAAACTCAAATCTCTCACTTCTCGCCACCTTCCCTCAGAGTTGGCCAGCTTTAAACGCTGCTCCGTCCTCATCCACAGGGAATCCAGGTCAGAACAAACAACTGGACCTTCCCTCTCCAACTGTACATTAAACCACTGTTCAGTGGCTATCGCCCAACACTCCCGGACCCTGCCGCCGCTTCTGCGGGAGCCTGGGGAAAACATCCCAGGATGCAGTGTTTTACTTGCTAGTGTCTTTGATGGCTCCTTAAACCATTTTTATTTCAGACAGTCTGTGGTCTCTAGCGCGCGTGCGCGCGCGGCGTGTGTGCAGGCATGCGCATACCTGGATCCTGTAGGAGTCACTTTGGCACCACTAGAAATTATGCCCAGAAGAAAGGGAAAACTTCCACCCCCTTCATGAGGTTGTTCTAGTATCAACAAAATGACACCGCGAAAGTCAGCTGCAGAAAATCAGAGTTAGTGTTGGTTGAAGGACTAAGAGACCTTCAGAATCTCCAAAGGGAAAAGGTCAGAAAAGAGGAGGTGCCACTTGAGACACCAATGACAGGGAACACCTGCATTCGGATGCAACAGAAGTTGTGGTTTACAAGTAGGGATCTGGGGAACCGGCAGTGGCTATTACCTGACTCAGATGGATCTGGAGGGGACAGGGGTGTGTCAAGATGCTTCTGACTTAGCACAGAGGGCTGTCATTTGAAAGAGCTGGGAGAGCAGGGGTTTTAACTTGAGAAGTCAGCAGCAGGTGAGTGCTGTTTCTTAGCAACGCTCTGGAGACCAAATCTTTGTCTTAGCAGCATGGCCGTCTGTTTGGTCATTCCTCCATCCATGTGTGCAAGTATTTACCCATCCACCATATTTTCATCTGCCCAACTGACATGTATATAATGTCTCTTTCCCACTGACATGAACCCTAGGAGCTAGGCAGAGAGCAAGATGCCCTTCCCTGCCTGCAAGCATCCTTTGTGTAAATCTGTGACTCAGTCCTGGAGCACTTTCTCCCTGGTCACCTGGTCCTGGTTTGGATGAAAATGGCCCCTATAGACCCATACGGATGGCGCCATTAGGAGGGGTGGCCTTGTTGGGATAGGTGTGGCTTTGTTGGAAGAAGTGTTTCACTGCAGGGAATGGGGATGGGGGGTGCTTTGAAGTCTCAGATGCTCAAGCCAGGCCCAATGTCACTCTCTCTTCCTGCTGCCTGTAAATCCAGATGTAGAGCTCTCAGCTCCTTCTCCAGCACCACATCTGTCTGAGTACCACCATCTTCCCACCACGTTGGTAATAGACTAAACCTGATTACCCCCAGCTAAATGTTTTCTTTATGAGAGTTGCTTTGGTCATGGAGTATAGAGAAAATATCCTTTGTATTGTATGGAAACATCACCTGTCAATTAAAAAGCCTGTGACCTATGGCTTAGACAGGAAATAGAGGCGGGGCATTCGGGAGGCAGAAAGGATTCTGGGATAGAGCCAAAGGGAAATCAGGCCAGGAAGGTGTGAGAAGGACGCAGGGTACCTGAGCACAAGTAACCAGACAAATGGCAGAATGTGGGTAAAAATAATTGAGTTATCTAAGTTACGATCTAGTCAGAGAAGAGCCTAGCTATATGGCTAAGGTATTTGTAAATATATTTTGAGTCTGACTTATTTTTAGGAGCACTGGCGCTGAGAGGAAGAACCAGTCCAACTTCAACAATGGATCTATTCATAGTAATAAAACCCTAACTAAGAGAGCCCTCCATAGACGCATGTAGTTGAATGTTTGGTTCCCGGTTGCTGAAAGACACTCAATGCCACTCCTGGAATGGCAGATGCAGGACCAGATATGGTGCTGTGCACCTGTAATTCTACCACTTCAGAGGCAAAAGCAGGAGGGTTACATACATTTTAGACCAGCCTGGTTGTCTAAGTTAGGGTTTCAGTTGTTGTAATGAAACACCATGACCAAAGAAACTTGAGGAGGAAAGGGTTCATTTGGCTTACACTTTCCACAGCACTGCTCATTAGAGAAGAAAGTCAGGGCAGAAACTCAAACAGGGCTGGATCCTGTAAGTAGGACCTGATACAGAGACCATGCATGGGTGCTACTTACTGGCTTCCTCTTCGTGGCTTGCTCAGCCTGCTTCCTTGTAGACTTGGGGACCGCCAGTCCAGGGATGGCCCCACCCACATTAGACTGGGCCCTCGCACATCAATCACTGATTAAGAAAATGCCTTATAGCTGGATCTTAGGGAGGCATTCTCTCAATTGAGGTTCACTCCTTTCAGATTTTAGCTTATATCAAGTTGGTATAAAATTATCTGGCACACTAGGCTATGTAATGTACCAAGACTCTGTTCCAGGGGGTGGGGGTGGGGCATTCCAAGCAAATATCAACAAGTAAACTTTAAGTTAAAATTAGTGGGACAAGAAGGTCATCTCACGTGATTAAGGGAACAGTCCATCGGGGAACGTCAGAGCTTTGTAAAACCAACATTACTGCGTGTAAAGGCACAGATTAACCCCAGCAGGGTTAATCCTGAACAGCAGGGAGCCTCAATATCCCATTTTTAGCACTAGTAGACCATCCCAACAAAAGTAAACAGAAACAAACGTCTGAATTAGAGACTTCACAGAGCAAATGGACCTCCTTGACTTCCCTACACGGGTGACTGTAAGCTAGAGGAGCTGTAAGCTGAACAAACCCTTTCTCCTTTAAGTGGCCGTTTGTCAGAATGTTTTATCACAACCAGAAAACGGACACCAGGAGGAGGTTCTTCGTCCATCTTGTGCTGCTATAGCAGAACACTAGAGACTGGATACTTCATTTATAAAGAATAGAGGTGCATTTCTTACTGGTTCAAAGGCTGAGAAGTACAAGATCAAGGGGTTGCCAGTTCCTGTGAGGGCCCCTGTTTGGCATCACCTTGGGTTGGGAGGCAGACTGGGATGAGAGGAGGTGGAGGGGAGAACGGGGGAATGAAGTTGATTTTATTTACAATTTGGTTATTTTGAGTTGGAGGCTATCTGGCTGTGCTGTTCAATCTTGGGTTCTAAGCTCTAGGTTGGTTCTTCCTGCCTCAGCCTCTGAGTCCTTAGTTGGAAGTACAGAACCCTGCCTCTTTGCTCAATCAACCTTGTTTGTGTAAGATACCCACTCCTATAGTACATCAGTGCATTAGAGAGGGCAGAGGGCTCACGGCCCCCCTCCCCCATCCCTTCCCAGGTTGGATATGTGGCTTTGTGCTTGTTAGACAAGCGCTCTGATACTAATGTAAACCGCGGGGCCTCTCATTCTTCCTTACAGTTTTCTTTTAACCGTGTGTCTTAGTTATTTTCTACTGCTGTAAAGAAACCATGATCGAGCTGGGAATGGTGGTGCGTGCCTTTAATCTCAGCAGCTGGAAGGCAGAGGCAGGCAGATCTCTGAGTTCCAAGCCAGCATGGCCTACAAAGTAAGTTTTGGAACATCCAGGGCTACACAGAAAGATCCTGTCCCTAACTTTTCACCCCAAAAGAAACACCATGATCAAGGCAATTTATTTATTTATTTATTTATTTATTTATTTATTTATTTATTTATTTGAGTTTGGGGTAGGGGGTACATGTTTATTTTTTCAAAAGGCATATAGACAGGGAACAAAGTAAACATTTACAAGGTGGTCACTGTCCTAGACACTGCTCCGTAAGTCTGTCTAAGCATGAACTTTTTTTTTTTTTAAAGATTTATTTATTGTAAGAAGTACACTGTAGCTGTCTTCAGACACCAGAAGAGGGCATCAGATCTCATTACAGATGGTTATGAGCCCCTATGTGGTTGCTGGGATTTGAACTCAGGACCTCTGGAAGAGCAGTCAACGCTCTTAACCACTGAGCCATCTCTCCAGCCCTAAGCATGAACTTTTAATAATCGTCATCTTCGTCGGAGTCCGTTACTTTTCTTCTGTTGAATCTCACTGTTGCTTTCTCTTCTGTCTGTCGGCTGACTTTCTCAGGTGTCTCTATGAAACCTTGTTCTGACACCGTCCCTCTTAGTTGCCCATTGCGCCATCTGTACGCGGTGCTCCCCTGCTTTCGTTTTATCAGGCTTCACAAGTGCTAAGTCACTTAACCTGACCCAGGCTGACTGATCCAGAACTCGGGTTAAGATACTGTTTCTCATTTCTGCTTCCCTTTGTTTTGCTTCCTGTTGGGCTGCATCACCAGGATTGTGGGCCCCTCCGGGAGCTGAGGAGGCTGTGGTGGTGGGAATTTATTACAATATCGGGGACTTGCTTCTAGTCCCAGAGGGTGAGTCCATGCTTACAATGGGGAGCAGGGCAGTCAGGCTGCAGCAGTAGCTGAGCGCTCACATCTGACCCACGAGTAGGAGGCAGAGGGAAAGCTAACTGGAAATGCCTAGGATTTTGAAACCTCAAAGCCTACCCCCAGCGACACACCTCCTCCAAGAAGACCCATGACTCCTAATCCTACCCAAACAGTTCCACTGACTGGAGGAAGCATTTAAACATATGAGCTTATGGGGCTGTCATAGTTAGGGTGTTATTGCTGTGAACAGATACTATGACCAAGACAACTCTTAGAAAGACATTGGAGCTGGATTACTGTTTCAAAGGTTTAGTCCCTTATCATGGTGCGAAACATGGTGGCACACAGGCAGATGTACTGCTGGAGAAGGAGCTGAGAGTTCTGCATCTTGATACAAAGGCAGCAAGGAGAGTCTGTCTGCCCCACTGGGTGTAGCTTGAGCACAGGAGACCTCACAGCCTACCCCAAGAGTGTGGCATTTCCACCAACAAGGTCACACCTCCTAATAGTGCCACGCCCTTTGGACCAATCGTTCAAACACATGAGGAAGCTCTGGGGGTCATTCCTATTCAAACCACCACAGGGACCACTGTCATCCAAACCTCACATGAAGCAATTCCATTCCTAGAGCAATGAGATTCCATCTCCACACAGTTGTTCACAATAGCACTATTTGTGGCAACCAAAAGAAAAGGAGAGAAAAATTTCCAGTAAGTTGTGCATATCTCTCTCTAAAATGGGATGCTGTCTGGCTTTGAAAAGCTGGTGTGCTGGCACATGCTCTGGAATGGATGGAACTTGAAGACTCAAAGGAAAGAAGTGCCAACTTGTCTAATTCCAGACCAGGAAATGTCCAGGAGAGAAAAAACATAGAGACAGAGTCAGTGGATGGCTCTTGAGAGCTGGGTGCCTGGGGAGAGGATGGAGAGGGAGAAGGTTCTACAGCCTTGAAATTTTCCTAAAGATGGGGCCTGCAAAAAGGCTCAGCAGGTAAAGGTGCTTGTCACCAAGTGTGGTGGCCTGAGTTGGATCCTTGGAACCTACATAGTTAGAGTAGAGAATTGACCCCTGCAAATTATTCTTTGAGGACCTCATGCATGTTGTGGCACGTGTGAACACACACACACACACACACACACACACACACACACAGAGAGAGAGAGAAAGAGAGAGAGAGAGAGAGAGAGAGAGAGAGAGAATAAATATAGAAAGAAAGGGAAATGTCATAAAGCAATGGAATTGCTATGAGGTTTATCACTACAGTGACTTAAGAAAGAATGGAGCTGTAAAGGTATTTATGTGCCCATGAAGACGGTGCAGAAATACTCCACACGCCGAGAAGGGGACAGGAGCCTGGCTCCTCCCAGCACCTTCAGAGACAAACTGTCTGCACTCATCTATGCCCGAGACATTCTCTGCTGTGTTACTCATAGCCACAAATACACCAGTCCAGTTCAGGCCTAGACCAGTAGCTGCTACTCAATCTGTTTAAAAACAGCAAGTGCAGAATACAGCCTGTGAGGTATGTACGAGACAGAGATGCCATTGGGTGCCCAGGAAACTCAAAACGCTCATTGGACCTCTGCCTGGAAGGAAAGAGGGGACTAATGTCCTGAGGGAGTGTGTGAGATACTTCTCTTTCAAAGCTAATCCTGACACATAGAGACAGTGCCGGCCACACATCCCCCATGATCAGTCTGCTCAGAGCCCTTGAAGAGTCAGTACCAGCATGTTTTGGGGTGCTCACAGTTTATTCCCTTAAAAACATACTATCTCAAAAGAATGGATTCAGCATAAGAGTTGGTGCATTGTGTTTCTACGTAAAAGAACACATGGGCGTGTGTGTGTGTGTGTGTGTGTGTCTGTGTGTGTGTGTGTGTGTGTGTGTGTGTGTGTGTGTGTGTGTGTGTGGGGTGTGTGTGTGTGTGTGGGGTGTGGTGTGTGTGGGTGTGTGTGTGTGTGTGTGTGTGTGTGTGTGTGTGTGTGTGTGTTGTGGGGTGTGTGTGTGTGTGTGTGTGTGTGGGGGGTGTGTGTGTGTGTGTGTGTGGGGGGTGTGGTGGTGGTATGTGTGTGTTTGTGTGTGTGTGTGTGTGTGGGGTGTGTGTGTGTGTGTGTATGTGTGTCTGTGTGTGGTATGTGTGTGTGTGTGTGTGTGTGTGTGTGTGTTGTGTGTGTGTGTGTGTGTGTGTGTGTGTGTGTGTGTGTGTGTGTGTGTGTGTGTGTGTGGTGCAGCTTAGGTGTGGAGCTATGCCCTCCCATGTGAGCCCTAGATCTGAAACAAAAGGACAAAACAGACAAAAGAAATACACAAAAAATACTGAAAGCAGTAAGAATCAGGGTTAAGGGATCCAGCTTTCCTGGGGTGTCTGTGGGGGAACCCTCGCCTTTGAGACTATTTATTGTGTACTCCTCTAATCTATAAAATAATTTTAGGGTGTCTCCTACACTTTTCATTTTAAGTTGCTGGGCCCGGTAGTGTCGAGAGCAGAATCTACCTCTAGGTGGAGACAGGCCCTTGTCTCTTGTCTTAAGGGTTACTTCAGTGCTGTGGCAGATCGGGGACCTGACTAGCTAGGGTGCTGCTCACCTTAGACAAAGTGCTTTTTCTGTCCATGCTCACTGCCCGACTCCCACCCCAAGCCCAAGGCTGCAGTGTAGCCCCGACAGCCATCAAAGCTGCCGGGAGGCTCAGGGATCTGCCCTGTCTGATGGCTGACACAGAACCCAGAACTATTTATTTTTCTTTTCTGCAGTAGGACCAGGACCTAAGTATGCTTTTTAAACTCCCTAACCAAAGCTTTGGACTTCCTAACACCTTTTCTAACGTCCCCCTCCTGGTGCTCACGATCTGCTCCCGATGCACGGCTGGCGGCCTCCAGGTGGCTGACCTCTGGGCTGCTTTATCTCAAATAGCTTGGCTGTTTTCCCTCTTTCCCCCCTTCCAGGCAGCCAGGAGATTCCCGGCTTGACTGCCCCAGGGTTCTCCTTCTAGACTGTAAAAGCTGCCCTCAGGCTTCTGGGTGTTTGCCGGGGGTGGGGTGAGGGGGTGGGGTGAGGAAGTGGGGTGCGGGTGGATATGGGTTCTGTTTGTGTCTCTACTTCTATTAATGAAACTAAGACGCCTAAGAGGGGAACTTGATTTCCCAAGTATCATGTGACCATGGATGGCCAGCACCCACCCTCCCAGACACGGCCACGCTCTGTCCTACTTTTACACCCATGTACGGAAAATAAAAATACTTCTCAAAAATTAAGTAAAAATCAAAAATTCCAGGCCAACTTGGGCTATATAATGAGACCCTGTCAATCAAGAGGCAGAGAGAGAGAGAGAGAGAGAGAGAGAGAGAGAGAGATCTCCATCATCCTTATTCCTTTATATAACAGAATCTAAATTCATGTTCTAAACCCACCTACCATAAAAAAAAAAAAAAAGGGGGGGGGGTTTGGGATTTAGCTCAGTGGTAGAGCACTTGCCTATAGCAAGCTCAAGGCCCTGGGTTCAGTCCCCAGCTCCGAGAAAAAAAAAAAAAAGGGCAAGCCCAGCATCTGCTGACCCAGACATAATTTTCCCTTTAAACTTAGTCTTCCATACCAAATTCTCCGTTTTTGATCAAGGAGTTTTCATAATTCTCTAGAATTCAAATCCCTATGTAAATTAAAATTAGAAAAATTTACACTTGTGAAGGACTACCAGGCTGTAAGCAAGTTAAAATAAGTTACGTGTGTTAAAATGTTTTCGTAAATGGCCAACATAAAAAGAAATTTTTATTAGGCTTTCAAACTCGTAGTCCAAGAATCCCATGACAAATACTACATACTAATAGATGTTATTTGTTTTCTTCTCTCTCTCTCTCTCTCTATATATATATATATATATATATATATATACTAAATATATATATATATATGTGTGTGTGTGTGTGTGTGTGTGTGTGTGTGTGTGTGTATATGTGTGGTGTGTGTGTGTGTGTGTGTGTGTGTGTGTGTACCAGTATATAGTGGTTAACTTTAAGTATACGAAAGGGCACATGAGCGGCAGGCTGTGTCGTGTCCATTTGTCAGGTTGTGGTAACCACTTCACCACCACATTGTTCTATTTCACAAGCACTTGGAGAATCCTTTGCTGTCTATACTATATTGTACAGGCCCAGGCAGAGGAATCAACACCATCAGTTCTTTGATGTTCTCAGTCCTTCTTTCTTTTTTGTTTTTTGTTTTGCTAAAAATCCTGTTGATCTTTCATGTAACACGCTAGTAGCTCCTTCCCGAGTGAGGTGAACAGCGAAGGGGAACAACATGAGTTGGCCGTGCTGACAGTTCAGCGTCTTGTCTCCTCAGCCCCCACCTCCCTCCATAGGCTGCAGTGTGGGAGAGGCCAGGCTCAGTCCCCAGAGAACAGCCCCGTGTGATGAGCTGCTGGGGTAAACAGCTCTGTTCTTGGTCTCACCCACACCGCATTGGGCAGTAGCTCATTCTCTCTGCCGTCCATAATGTCGCATTGTGAATATATCATGGTTTAGGACTCGTCTCCTACAGGCTAAGGTTCGGTCTTCACAGTTCAGGTAGTGGATCTTTTGTGGTTCTTTCCTGGCACCCACTTGGAGTCTTAGTCCCTTTGTGCCTAAGTGGAGCCCTTCTGGAAGTCTTATACTCAGAAGGATCCCTGTGAGTTCAAGACCACCTGATCTACATACTGAGACCCTGTCTCCAAACAAAGGAGCCATAAAAACGTGCCTGTTAGAAGAAAACAGGATATTTAAAAAACATAATTTCTAACCCTTGCCTCCCTCTGGTCTCCCCCACTCCCTCCTCTCCTCCCTCCCTCCTCCTATCACTGTTTTTATAGTTTAAAGATGAAGCAAGTATCTAGAGAAACAAACCACACACTAAACATCCTCCCAATTCAGAAAAAGTACCAGATCTAAAGGGAGTTAGAGTCCTTGTCGGTCTTTTGTTTTCAGGTTTTCCGGCTCCTGAGATCTAACCAAGGGTTTCACAAGTCCTAGAGGAGTGCTCCACTCCTGAGCTGGCCCCCAGCCCAGTCGATGTATTCGGGTGTATTCTCTATTTATCCCACCACTGTGCACAAAATCGCTGGCACCCCACACTAGTTAACAAGCTGATTGATCCGCGATACTGGATTCTTTTTATATGCCTGATTTCTTCTTGATTGAGAACAGATGGGCACACACATGCTTTTAAGACATTAAAAAACATAGAAGACAATTTTCTGCCTCTGAGTTTTGTGTCCTGTTGGCTATAAGAATAAAGCAGCCACTTGCGGGAAGAGATGGGGGTTAATCTGAAAGACATGCGTAGCTATGTAAAGCCCAGAGGCTTATGGCTGAAAACAGTGCTTAATGGGGACCCATAGGACAAAATGGAGTGGGAAAGGAGGGGGTGCTGACAGGTGCCACAGTGTTGGCCTGGCAGCCGCTCCGTATGCCTTCAGATTATTTATATTTGTTAATGTATACATTTTATTTAGTGAAGGGAGGGGGTAGATTTTTTTGTTTTTTGTTTGTTTTTTGTTTTGTTTTGACACAAGGTCTGTATTCTATAGCCCAGGCTTGCCCAAAACTCCCGACACCCCTCCAACCCCAGTTTCCCTCCAGTCCAGAGGTTTCCCACTTCCTACCATCAAATCCCACCACAATGAATTCTTTCTTTTTATCCAGTGCTCGGGATCAAACCCAGAGCCTTGCATGCTCTGGGCAAGCACTGTGTGTCTGAGTTACATCCCAGCTCTGAACACAATTCTATTCAACAGGTGCCACACTGCAAGGTGGCCCTTGAGAACACTGATTTGGGTGACGATTCAGAAAGCAGTGACTTGCATCAGATTCTTTTGCGTTATTAATCTATTACATTTCTGTAGATTGGTCAGGAAGAGAATACTAAATAAAAATGTATGGCAGGACAGTATTCCCTTGTGCTGTCTGCAGAGGGCTGGAACAGAGTCAGAAAAACCCTCACTGAACTATGCAGAAATTCAGGCAAGAACTTCACATTTTGTATTTTTTCCAACTTAGAAATGTAACCTCTGTGAACAGTTTCCACAAAGTTGCCTTTTAACATACACACACACACACACACACACACACACACACACACACACACACGCACAAAATAATTTTAAAAAGGAAAATCTGGGGGTTGGGGATTTGGCTCAGTGGTAGAGTGCTTGCCTAGGAAGCGCAAGGCCCTGGGTTCGGTCCCAGCCCGGAAAAAAAAAAAAAAAAAAAAAAAAAAAGAAAAAAGAAAAAGAAAAAAAAATAAAATAAAAAGGAAAATCTGGAATGAGTTTAGATCTATAAATCCTAGAATATTTGTTGAAGTATGGGTTTTTAATAGTAAACATGGGGGAAATATGTGTTAAAAAGTAGGGTATTTTTACCATTTTAACTTAGTCATTTTTTTATTTACCCAGACATTTAAAATGAAGATAAACACTGCTTAATGGCATGGAAAATCATCATATGACTATGAATTATAAACAGAATGGTATTCGGGGTGACCAAGGAATGCCTGAAGGTGACAAGATTAAGCTGAATTCCAACAAGAGAGGAGCAGGGAACATAGCACCGAGAGAGCCGCAGAAGGCCGGGTGTTGACCCTAGGAAAGTAAGGCAGGAAGAATATCAGAAACAGAGTATGTAAAACATCCAGCCCAGAGCAGGGAACCAGCTGCGATTGCTGCTGGGGAAGAAATGATGAGAGGTGATGTTCAGAAAAACATGTTCCATCTAAGCATCCGTTGTGATCTAAGCACCTACTAGGTGCCAGGCACTGTAGACATATTTGGTGTATTCTTCTCCATAAGCAGCTTGGAAAGGCCAGAGGTCACATGTCTTTGTAACTTGGAACTGCACTCTGATCTGCCTTAGGGCAAAGCTGGTTGGCACAGCAAGGAAGAAGTGGTTGGGAACATCAGTCTCCAGTAACTCTGAACTGGATCCAGGCAGTGTGGTGACAGCCCAGCCAAGTGTGGTGCACTGGTGGATGCCTTACCAACGTCTCAAACAACAAGAACAACAACAACAACAACAACAACAACACACACACACACACACACACACACACACACACACAGAGAGAGAGAGAGAGAGAGAGAGAGAGAGAGAGAGAGAGAGAGAGAGGGTAATGTTGTGAGCCATCTCTAAAGGCAAACTGCACACCTTGAATATAATTCCATGTAAATGGCAGAACCCAGGGTGGCCGGTGCCATCAGATTGTGCTCTGTTTATGTGCCCTCATGTGGGAGGGCTGGAGGTGATTGTTCAATACCTGTTGATGAACAATGATCCTATAACAAGTTTTTCTGCAAAGAAGAGCCATTCCTGCTATTATGACTTGATTAGCAAAAATATATTTTCTTCTTATAAATATTTTGAGCAGTTAGCAGTCTCTTAACCATTAAAATTTAAAAAAAAACACAGGGCTGGAGTATAAGTCACTGGCAGAGCATGTTTTTACTTAGCTGGCATGAAACCGTTGGTTGGTTCCTAGAATTGCACACAAATTATATTTCCTAACATAGTTAGATATGACTTTCATAACTGGTAAATTTAGACTTTTGAACATTGTTAAATATTTTTACATTTATTTATTTGCATGTATGCATGTGTGCCTACTCCTTTGTGTGTGCACATGTGTGCATACTTGCATGTGTACACGCATATGTATGTGCCATGGTATACATGTAGAGGAGGTCAACTTTTGGAGTTGATATGTGGGCTCTGGGGGTCAAACTCAGGCTGTCAGCTTTGGCAGAAGGTGCCATCTTGCTGGCTCCAAATTTTGAATTTTTGACAGATTAAGACCCTTATCTACCTTATCTACCAGAGGTGGATTGGTGGCTCACACCTTTAGTCACAGCACTCTGAAGGCAGAGGCAGGTGGATCTCTGTATTGGAGGCCAGCCTGGTGTACAGAGTGAGTTCTAGTTGAGCCAGAGTTGTACAGTGAGACCCTGTTTGAAAAACAAACAACCGAACAAATGAAATCTTTATCAATCTTAAGTAAGAAATTCTTATCAATATTTTCTAAACACTTAAGACAGTAACTAGTTCAATAGATAAGCAAAAGGAAAGGTACTTAAAAGAGCCACTTGCCTGTGCTTTTATACCCAGCTCTTTTGGCTTATACTGTTTTTGAGATTCACCAACACTGTGGCATGTATCAGTAATTCATCCCCTCTCTCATTGAAATTTGCTCATTTTTTCCTGCTCATAGACTTTGGACTGGTTTCCAGTCTGGGGGCTCTTATGAATCAAACCATTCTTAGCTAGCCAGGCCCTGCTAGGTCCTACGACGGGTACGACGGTATCCTGTTTGCATTTGTGTCCTTGCGTACTAGCCGAGAGTGTGGGGAGGTAGTACCTTTTGTCCTGTGTTTCTGCTTCTTCCCCGTTCAGCTGCAGCAGTCTTACAGATTCTAAAAGTGAAAAACCAAAATCAGGTCAGACCTTCCGTGGTTTTAGAATCTCTGTTGCAGACTGACTGGTTCCAAGTTTGAGAGCTCAGCTCAAACAGAACCCCTGGCCCGCTGCTGGCTGCCTAAGAGATTCAAGTTCCACTCTCTTTTATCCACAGGAGTTCTCAGGCCCACTTTCTCATGGGTTCTAGCTCATTCAGAAACAGTGTCCAGGCTTTGTCTGGTGGGTGTTGCCAAATTAACCGCCCCACTGTTGCATGTTAATCTGGCTCATTTGTTCTTCTTTTATGGTGCTTGGAACCTAACACAACCACTCTACTATTGAGCTACATCTCCAGCCTCCTCCTTTTTTTTTTTTTTTTTTTTTTGGTTTGGTTTTTAACTGAAGACATACTGTCTCATGAATATTTATTACAGTGAATCGTTTAACTTTTTAGTCTTAGTTTTTGCGTTTTGGCCGGAGGAAATAGAAAATCCAGTACTCCTCCCCTTTAGGCTGTTTGCCTAGTTTATGGTTTTGGAGCAGAGCACTTCCGTGGGTGATAGGACACTTCTGGTGTTGACTGACTGCTGGCCCCCTCTCTGCTGTGTCATTCCACTCACAGCTGGTGCTGTCTAGTCCTATCTGCTTGGGGGACAGTTCCTGCATTTTTGGAGTGGTTTCACTCAGTTGTGGGTTTTCCATGCATGTCCACTTATTGATTCTATGTAAGTGAACTGTGCTTTCTAAGCCAACAACACATCAAAAGAGGGCTAAGCATCCTTATAGATTAATGGCTGGAACGGTGTTTTGCGATTGCCTTTCTGTACGCTTTATATTCATTTTTTTTCTCTTTTGAGTATCAGGATAAGTCCCCTGATAAGACTTATCCAGTTGACCTGCAGTTTCTATCTATAGTTTGTAAGTTGTGCTCACTGGGGATACATTAGAAATGGAGATTCTGTCTGTCTGTCTGTCTGTCTGTCTGTCTGTTGTTGTTTGGCTTTTCGAGGCAGCTGTTTCTCTACCTGTCTTGAAAGCTTGCTCTGTAGATCGTACTGGCCTCGAACTCACAGAGATCTGCATGCCTCTGCCTCCCGAGTGCTGGGACCAAAGGAATGCGCCACCATGCTCAGCCAGAAATACAGATCCTTAAGTCCCAAGTCAGATTTAGCCAACTTGTTAAATTTAGCACTCTGGAGGTGAGCCAGGTAGTGTTTCCACACTTGTACTTTTTACTGATTCTTAATTGAGTTTGAGAATCTCAATGGGAACTTCCCCTGGGTTGTTCCACACCATCAACCCCTTGTGTGTGTGTGTGTGTGTGTGTGTGTGCAGCTGAGGAAGGATCTCATGCAGAACCCAGAGGTCAGGAATCTGTCTGAGCAAAGCCAGCCTTCCCAGGAGATCCACCTGGCTTTGCTGTGGGTTCTGGGGACCCAGTCTCTGGTCCTCAGACCTCTGTGCCAGAAACTTTGTCCATGGCATCTTCTCTCTAGCGCTCACACCAAGCATTTTTTAAAAAGCTTTTACAATACTCCAGATTAAAAGTGATCTTTTTCCTCCTGAGACATTCAATCAGCTCCTCTTCTCCACACATGTCTCTTTTTTTAAATAAACTATTGTATTAGATATTTTAAATCTTTTATATTATTTTTATTTATTTTACATATGTGAGTACACTGTAGCTGTCTTCAGACACAAAGAGGACATTAGAACCCATTACAGATGGTTGTGAGCCACCATGTGGTTGCTGGGAATTGAACTCAGGACCTCTGGAAGAGCAGTCAGTGCTCTTAACCGCTGAGCCATCTCTGCAGCCTGACAGTGTCTTCTTTAGTGAAGTGAGAGGATGACATCTCAGTGCCAGTGGCACGCGTGCTGGGGACAATCCAAGGGACAGCTCCAGAGAGAGCCTGCAGCCCCCGCCAGGTTGACCCAAGTTACTCTCAGAGTTTGTGTGTGAGGTTGAATGTGGCTCTAACTTTTCTAGGTTGACCACTCAGACCTTTGTGTCACTGTTTCTTTTCCAGCGAAATTACCCAGACTACTCTCGGTGTTTAAGAAGCTGTTAAGGTACCTTGCATTTCCTTCTGTTCTTCTTTTGGAGAGCAGTTCAAGTTGGGAGACCAGGGGAGCCTTGCAGTGAGCATCTCTCTCTCTTGCAGTGCATGACAGATGGGGGGTGGGGTGGGAAGTGTAGCTCCCATACTCTGGGAACCCCTGCAGCCAGTCTGTTTCTTATTACTGAGATCTCTGCCTTGCTTAGTTTTCATTGTAATTATATGGTCATCTTGAAGTTTTCTCTATGGGGGGATTCTGAAACAGGATGTTCCTCAGGAGGGAGTTTTGCACTCTTTTGAGTTCCTCCCCCACCCCTACTCCCATGCCTGCAATGTCAGGCCTATGTTTTACCACGGACCTACATTCCGGATCACCCCAATATGGTGCTTGTTGTTATTTCTTTTGCTTTAGAGACAGGTCTAACTGTAGCATCCACTTGCCTGAAGCTCCCCTCCTGACTTTGACTCCTGACTTCTGGGGATTACAGGTTAAGAATGGCCTGCTGCACTCTTCCCTCTACTTCTCTCCACACAAACCGTTGGTTCCTGTGTTTCACCTAATGATTTCCACTCATGTGAGTGCCTGTGTCAGAAATGTGTGTGGCAATGATTTATTCATTCACGACATAGTTAAGGTTACTATCGCCATGGTGACACACACAGGGGCAGGGGCCTGGAGGCAGGCGCTAAAGCAGAGGCCATGGAGAGTGCTGCTTACTAACTCACGTACCATGGCTTCCTCAGCCTGCTTTCTTATAAAATCCAAGTCCACCTGCCCAGGGATGGTACCGCCCCAACAGGCTGGGCCCTCTCCTAGAAAGTTTCCCTTCTTTCAGACAACTCTAGCCTCATGTCAAGTTGACAGAAAACCAGCCAGGGACATTCAACAAATGAAAATGTAGTATTTCTCATGGGCAACACACACACACACACACACACACACACACACACACACACACACACACGACTGATCATTTGAAATTTGCTTTTCCCTCTGGAACATTAGGATGCTGCTTCCAGAATAGTACCCTGGTAGGTTTAAGGTCACATGTGTCTTCTTTTCAGGAGTTTTATTTTGTGACTGAACCATTAAGAAACCCTTCTCCTACAGTCAAGTGAAGTGGGGTAGGTGAAATTCCGAAGGGGCTGTAGTTGTAGGTCCGGTGAGGTGGGGACAGCTGGAGAAAGCAGAGACATTGCACAGATCCTGTGTTGGGACTAGACTCTTGGAGACAGCTCTCTTTTCTTTTTGTTTCTCAGAGAATGGCAGCAGAAAGTTGTAGAGTCCACCTCTGGGCATCTCTGGCTTGAAGACCACCCAAGAAGTGCTGTGTATTATTTTGGTGGCACATGTATCACATATCAGCATGTAGGAGGCTGAGACAGAGGGCTTGAGTTTGAGGGCAGCCTCCCATAGCAAGACACTGTGAGAAGGGAGCGGGGCTGGAGATGGCTCAGCTGTTAAGAGCACTGGCTGCTCTTCCAGAGGGCCTGGGTTCAATTCCCATTGCCTACATGGCAACTCACAACTGCCTGTAGTCCAGTTCCATGGATGTGACACCCTCACACAGACACACATGCAAGCAAAACACCAAAGCACATATAAATAAATCATTTTTTTAAAAGTTTTTTAAAGTTAACCACAAACCTGCCACATGATCCAGTCTTTCTATTCTTAAATTTATTCAAGAAAAGCAGATGCCCCTAGTTGCCTACTGGCTTTCTTTGTAATAGATCAAACCAGTCACAAGCCAGATGCCCATCAACACTTGAAGAAGTTAACCATGGCAGATCTGCATAGTGGAGGAAGACCCATCAGTAAAATGGAATCACGTAGCCGCATGGGTAAGCCTCAACATAATTACAGAGGAGTGCATATGATGGGTTCCATTTATATAGCTAACTGAAGGTGACAAAGTGAAGCAGGGTGTCAGGGGTGTCAGGGGAATGAAGGACATTAATATGGGGGTCACAATAGGGCAGGAAATAAAACCTGTGTGTGTCTATGCTCAGTATCTGGTGAGTATATGCCAACATTTATCAACTTTTGACCCTCTATAGTTGTGCAGCTAAATTGTATGTAAACTGTACTGAGAGACAATTATGAGAAGAAGCATAGTTATGTCTTTAAATGTTCTTTTGTGATGGATACGGTAGCACACGCCTGTGATCCCAGCACTTGGGAAGTGGTAGCTGGAGAAATAGGAGTTCAAGACCAGCCTGGACTGAGAATAAGACCTGGGCTTAAAAACGAACTGACTTGGGCTGTGGGGAGCTCAGCAGCCAATGCCTAGCGTGCACAAGGCTCTGGGCTTGATACCCAGCACTACAGAAAAAAGACACCATTACCCCCTTAAAACCAACAAACACAAGAGGATCCTCTGCCGTGCTCAGCCATCCTAAAGGAGCGCCTTGACCTCTGGAGTGCCCTACTTAACGCCACTGCTTGTTTGTTATGAATGACTGGTGAGCCCTGCCAGAGAGCAGAGAGAGAGCTGGTGGTAGGGAGGTCATGGGGAGGATGCAGGGGGGTGTGAACTGCTGTGGAGCCCAGCACTGACTCCATTAACCGGGTCACAGGGACAGGGCTGCTTTTGCATTTGGAAAACGGTGGTCCTGATACTAACTTCATGAGTTTGTCACCAGGACCCAAGAAGAGAAACTGTCAAGAGTCTGTCTGATAAGTATCAAGGGCTGGGATTGTTTCTAAACACTGTTGGGGACACCAGTTTGTCATTGCAGAAATCTGCTGACTTTTCTGGAATTAATTGCTTGCTTTTCTGGAATTTTCTAAGGATGATTTGGGAAATGTCTGCGACTGGAAGATGGTGATTTGGGAGTCTGTGGTGAAGGGTGTGTGCTTACGGTTGGAAGGGAGACAGAGGGCACTGCAGATCCTCACAGTGTGGAAAGGTAACTGCACAGTGGCTCCTGCTTCCAAGAGTAGATTTTACACCCAGTCAAGTGCACACTGATTCTGTCTAATTCTTTTTGTTTTTGTTTTGTTTTTGTTTTCTGTATACTGTAAGTATTAAACACACAAATGGAGACACAGAACATTTCCTAGAAGTTCTGGCTCCGATCTCCACTGATTTCCTTTTGTCTGTATCTCATGTAGATGGAATCATACAGTGTACAGTCTTGTCAGCATTCTCGCTACTGCTGTAACAAGTGACCGCACACATACCTATCTTACAGCTTTTGTGCTAGAACTCCAACGAGGAACTGGGTGTGGCGATACACTCCTGAAATCCCAGCACCCAGGAGGCAGAAAAGGGAAGAGTGTGAATCCTGGGTAGCCTGAGCCACCACACTATGAAGCAAAACAAAAGCATAAAAGAAATCCCCCGAAGGCTTTGCTGGGCTTCAGTCAGTGTCCTGGCAAGGTCGAATTCTATTCCCTAACAGGGAAACTGTCTTCCTGCCTTTCTAACTTGAGACACACCCTCCCCACCACCTTGATATTAATTGTCCCATTACTCCTTCTCCAGTCTTCAAAATTAGCACCGACACATCCCTTATCCCTGTCTCCCACATCCACATCCTCCCCTTAGCCATAGCCAGGAAACGTTCTCTGCTATTAATGTAATAATAAATAATTATTGCATGTTGCTGTAAAAGTATAAAATTGGCTGTGTTTTACCCCCACTAGAATCGGCACCGCAGTGCCCCAGGATATCTGGTAGATATCTTAATCTCAGTCAACGAAGTTCCATCCCATATCACACACTCTCTCTGAGCCTGGCAACAATCTCTCTATCCATCCAGTCCCCAAGGCAGGCTATCACCGTGCCAGAAATACACATCTCAATTCTGTGGCGGCCCAGCGTCTCTGGCCACCACACACTCTCTTAAACTTAAACCACTACATGAAAGAACACACAACACAATAACCTCTGATCCAATTGATAAGATAATTGCCCACCTAAACATACAAAGCCCTATACACATCCATCCCTTAAGAACATTCATAACAACCTGTAAATACACAGAGTGGAATTTTAACGTCAGCCTCCATGTTCTCTGCAGCTTCTCTGCACCTTCTCCTCCAGTCTCCTCCTCTTCCCTCAGACTTTTTCCCCGCCCATCCTTCCTTCTCGTCCAATGACAGGCCTCCTTCTATCTTGTATCTGCCTCACCTGTATGACATCATCCCACAATTACAGATTCATGTCATCAGACTGGGCCCTGTCTGGCTTCAATATGCTCCTGTCCATAGACTTGTATATTGTGATCTTTGTTCCTAATGTGGTGATGTTGGGAGGTAGTGTGATCTTTGAGAGGTAAGGTTTAATGGGACGTAGTGAGGTCACTGGGGACCCTGTCCTAGGAAGAGACTAATGTAGTTCTCTGGTGACTCTGGTTACTTCCCAAAATGAATTGTTATAAAAAAATAAAAAATAAAAAACAAGCAAAAAAAAAAATGCCCTGCATTTTACTGACTTTTTGTCTCTTAGTGTTATCTCTCTTACATAAGTTCATACCACAATGCTATCTGCATGGGGTGATATAGCGATGACTCTCATCAGAGGTGGAAACCGTAAAGCTGGCCAATGGTGGATTCGAGCTTCCAAAGCTGTGAGCTGAGTATCTCCCTTTTACTTGAGAGGTACTTAGAGCCAGGTATTCTGTGACAGCCACGGAAAATGAATTAATGCAGGCCGTCTTAGGAATTCTATGACTGTGAAGAGACTGTGGAGACTCTTATAACAGAAAACATTTAACTGGGGCTGGCCATTACTTTCAGAGGTTTAGTCCATTATCATTGTGTAGGAAGCACGGCAGTGTGCAGGAAGGCACGGGGCTAGAAAAGAAGCTGAGAGTTCTACATCAGGACTTGTATGTTTTTGTGTTTATGCCTTGGAAGAATGTTCAGTTAGCAACTGGGGCTACTGCACAGAAAAAGTGTATTCTCACCTCGTGTTTCATTCCACTTGGGTAGGAGAACTGCTAACCCACGAGAAGATCGCATGTGCTCATGGGTCGCTCACCTCTCTTGGTTTGTGAGGTATATCTTCAAGTGTCTTGGCTGTTACGTTTTGTCGTTTTATTATGAGTTTGTAGATGGTTCTATGCTTTAAAAAACAAATTATTTCTCATATGCACACGATGCCCATGCAAGTGTAGATGGGTGGGGTTCTTCCTGCTTTCAGTTTTCTTTTTTTGCACTATGTCTGAAATCACTGAGTCACGAGGATATTCTCCTGTTTCCTACTGAAAGAATCATAGTTTTAGCTCATATGCTATAGGTCTATTTCAAACCAGTTTTTTTTGGTCTGGTCTGTGGTAGACAGTTACGTCAGTATCACTGGAAAAGGGACTTTTCTCACCGCACTGTTACTTCTTAGAAGCCCAAATGTGTTTGTATCCATTTGGGGATTCTATCCTGTTCCAATGGTTCATTTGCTTAGTCTTTTATTTTGAAACAGAATATCACTGGTTTCAAAGCCAGTACCCAAGCTGGCCTTGAATTAGCAATCCTCTTGCCTCAGCCTCCTGCACTACCATCCTTTGCCAAATTAATCTTTTTTCCCCCTCTGTGCTGGGATGGGTACAAGCAGTCTGCTGTTAAGCTACATCTAAAACTATCTCTCGTCATTGTAGCTTTCTGTCAAGTCTTGACACCATATCTTTTCTACTATGATTTTCATTAATGGAAGCCCATTTGGGATTTATATCACTGGCTTGGGTTAAATTGTGTCATACTGTCAGATTTGCTCAAACACCTATGAATGTCACCTACTCGGAAATAAGGTCTTTGGAGACGAGATGGAGTTAGGGTAAGGCCGTCCAAAGTTACAGCAAGCCTACTCTATGTAAGGTAGTCGTTGCTACCCTTAAAAGAAGAGATCCAAGTAGATGTACAGGGGATATCACGTGACAATCAGAAGATCAGGGTGACACACTGACAAGCATCAGACACTGAGGATGACCTGCAGGCCCCTAGGAACCAGGCAGAGGCCTGGAGCCGATCCTCCCTGCGGGCCTTCAGAGGAAGCCGGCCCAGCGAGCATGTGACCACCAGTTTCCAGTCTCCAGAGCTCTGGGAGAGAATGCACATCTGTTGTTCTAACTTACCTAGCAGCTCAGCTATGAACAGGTGACTCAAGCTAGCCTAAGGAAGAAGGCCAGTCTGTCTCTTAGAGTTACAGGAAGGACCAGAACGGCCAGGAATGTTATTTTGTCTTTTTTTTTTCTCTCTCTCTCGGAGCTGAGGATTGAACCCAGGGCCTTGTACTCACTAGGTAAGCACTCTACCACTGAGCGAATTCCCCCCTTCCCCAAGAGTGTTATTTATTTGGTACAGGAGGCATTAAGGCTAAAGTTGAATTTTAAAGATCAGAATGTACCCCTCCCCTGTAGGAGCTTACACACAATGGAGATTTCAGTTTACTTATTCATTTTTGGTAGTTTTGGTGCTCGAATCTCACATGCTTGACACATGCTTGGCACATGCTTGTCCCCTGAGCTAACATCTCCAGGCTCTGACTGTTTATTTTTCTCCTGTAGATGTTGGTTACCCAGGGTTGGTTAACATAGCTGCTTCATGACATCAGAGAACCAAGACACTTCTATGTTTCTGCTGCCATTCTAGGAAAGTGACCTCTACCTCATGGCTAAAATCCAGCTTCAAGGCTTCCTTGTCATCCTGGGGAAGACGGTCAAGCAAGGGAGACTTACCCAGGAGTCTACATAGGATATCTCGGTCTGATGCCCAAAATGTAGTCATATCACCAATTTGAACTCAAACTGGAAATATACTATTTCAGGAATCCATGAGTCTACTTGTTTATTTACAGATTCAACTAGAAGCTTCTTCCACGGAGTATTTGTGGAGGAGTATCAAGTGTAGGAGTCCTATGGGTCATGGCAGATAAGACATTTAAGGGGAGGAAAATCAGTTCTGAAAGTAAAAAAATAAAGTGAATGAATTTTTGTCAGACATTTCCGAGGAGGAGGGTGAGACGGCTGAGAGAAGGTAAAACCTGAGAAGGATCCAGGAGAGGCAGGCAGGGAGCCGGAGCTCAGTCATGATAACCCAGAGGACTCGGAAAGATGAGGCCCATAGGGGATGCTCTGGACAAGTTTCAAGAAAAGAGTGTCCAGTAAGTAATGTGCAGAGAAGAGGGGACTATGGCCAGAATATGCCAGGCCTTGGGGTGGTCTGAACATTGCAATCTAATTGCAAATTTGGTCCGGACAAACACAGGGCCTTTGTGAACTGGCTGTCAGCAGAATAGAGCTCTCCCAGATGGAATTAGGGATTACCAAAGGGCCTGAGTGGGGGCCATTTGCTCTCTTTCCTTCCTTTTGCCCCACGAGCAGTCAGCAAACCCTCACCAATCAGAGTCTTGATCTTGGGCCTTCTGGCTTTCAGAACAGTGGCGAAGACATTTCTGTGGTTCACAAATTACCTAGCCTGTGATATTTTTATTATATGATAGCAAAGTAGACCAGGGGAGAGACTATTTAAAACAAAGACCAGGTCTATATGGCACAAGAAGTCCTGATTTCCCTGTTGGAAATCAAAGGCAACATCAAGTCTTTTTCTCTTCCCTTTTTAATTTTATTTATTTATTCTATGTATGTGAGTACACTGTCTTCAGACACACCAGAAGAGGGCACTGAATCCCATCACAGATGGTCGTGAGCCACCTTGTGGTTGCTGGGAATTGAACTCAGGACCTCTGGAAGAGCAGTCAGAGCTCTTAACTGTTGAGCCATCTCTCCAGCCCGTCTTTTTCTTGAGGCCATTGTGTTCGATGTCCGAATGACCTTTTGAAACTCGGAAGTTAGGTAAGTCTCAGTGAGGAGGTGAAGGAAACAGCTCCCCATCCCTCCTGAGGGACAGGTCACACCTGAACACTTAGGTCACTGACTATCTCTGTCACCACTGTCAGGTGGGTGGTGGCCATAAAAGGCCCTGGGCTATGGAGCCCAGGCAGGAGGCTCTGGAAATTAAGGGTTTAAACCTTTACCTGGTTAGAGGGAAGAAATCAAGATCAGCACATGTGTAACACCTCATGAGGCCTTTGAGGATGGCCCACCAGCTGGACTGTCCACAAATCAACTGTGCTCCATGAATAACTGAAACATGTAATTAGCACCTTTTTAGCTGCACCTCCCAGGTTGGCTGCTGCTGTCAGCTCAGGGCATGAGCAGTGGGTGCCACTGGCAGATCAAAAACAATGCTTTGGGAGAGAGAAGAAAGTGGGGGGCAGTGCTGGTTAAAGAAGGAGGTGCCTTGCTTGGGGCTTCTGCAGCCTGCATTATCGGCTCTCTGGGGCTCAGTGCCTCCTTGGACTGCTTAGTTCTTCTCCACCCTAGGGAGGAAGGGTGTGGCTAACCTCAAAGTGGCGCTGAAAAGAGACAGGCCTGCTTTCTATTAAACCACTAAGGGGTAGACAAGCTGCTTAGCTGCCTATTCCAGTTTTCACACCTGCCGACCATTGGCAATGATCATGCTATTCAGGGTGGCTGTTGGGAAGAGACCGGGTGCATGCCACATTCTGACACCTAGGCTGGAGGGCCAGAGTCACCAAGGAAAGATGTCCTCACAGAACACTGTCCAAAGATCCTGTGATGATGGCCATTGATCCCTTAAAAATGTCTAGTGTAGCTAAGGGACTGAACATTTCATTGTTTCAATTTTGATGGTTTTACCTTTATTTATGAAAAGTATTTATTTATTTTTTTGCAGGTCTGAGGATGAGCCTTCAAACTCAGGGCTCACCCATTCTAGGCAAGCATTTTATCACCAAACATATTTCCAGCTGCCACTTAACCCCTTACTTTACATTTAATTAATTTTGTCTGTCTGTGTGTGTGTGTGTGTGTAGCATGGGCAGGTACACACACAGGTCACAGGTGACACAGGTGACACAGGTGACACAGGTGACAGTTGTGCATGTCAAGGTCAGAGGTCAACTTCAAATGTGATTGATTTCTCAGGCATTGCCCACCTCCATATATATATATATATATATATATATATATTTTCGGGCCTGGGGACTGAACTCAGGGCCTTGCACTTGCTAGGCAAGCGCTCTACCACTGAGCTAAATCCCCAACCCCTCCATATTTTTAAGATACAGCTTTCCATTGGCTTGGAGTTCTCACTTTAGGCTAGGCTGGGGAGCCCCGGGGATTTGCCAGCCTCTGCCTCTCAGGGCTGGGATTATAAATGGGTGTCCTTCCAGTTTGTTTTTGTTTGTTTGTTTTGTTTTTAATGTGGATTTTAGGGCTCGAATTCAGATCTTCGTGCTTGCACAGCAAACACTTTACAGGCAGGATTGTGCTATGTCGTTTTCACACGGTAGCCCTCAAATCTCCATTCTCTTCCTGGACCCCGCCCCCTTCTCCCATCCTCCTCAGGCCTGGGACTATAGGCACTTACATCCTCTTACTGTACTTTAAAATAACTACCTGGGGAAAAGGGCAATTTGTCACCCGAGGCAGGAATTATACTGGGCCGTGCTAAGTATGGATGTTCAATCATATGGCGCTATACCGGAATGCATCCGTCCATGTGGTGCTCTGCACTCTGAGGTCACCTCAATTGAAGACTGCATTCACCTCAACACACAGCCTCAGCTGTCTACTCTGTCCACGCGCCATCTTGCAAATTCCTTGAGAAAATCAGATGGAGACTGGCTCCTCGCACAACCTACTGAGGTCCTCAGGTCCTTTATTTTTGCAGCAAGCAAGGAGGCTCTGCATTTGCAGTTCCATTTCATAGATGAGGGACCTGAGGCTCACAGATGAGGGACCTGAGACTCAAGGAGGCTTGGCCAGAAGGCGGGAATTTTGATGCCCACAAAGACACTTCTTTGGGTCGGGTTGTCAGGGTGGTGGAGAAAACGGCGGGTAAATATTTGGGGCGGTAACCCGGGCTCCGGCGACACCAATCGTCACTGCGGTTCTCCGGAGGCCGGCGCGTGGCTAGGGCGGTGCTGGGGGTAGGGGGTGGGGAGACAGGGGCGTCCCCTAGATCGTCTGGGACTTACTCGGCGGCCCCGCCCCGCCCCGCCCCTGCCGGTGGCTATAAGAGGGTGTAGCTGACGGGTGGCGGCGCAGGCGAGTAGCTAGCGCTCAGGCTCAGACAGGAGCGAGGCTGAACCACCCCAGCGGACCGCAGTGCAGGCGGCAGCCACCAGGGCCAACACCTCGCAGCATCTCTGCTACACGTGTCACTGAGCAACCTCTCCATGAAGCCGCCCTCCACGCAGAGCAGCCCCGCGGCCGTGGCGGCCGCAGGTGAGTGCCTTTTGGGGTGTCCCCTCCACCTCTGCGCCCCGGGATCGAAGCCAGGGATTGTGTCCACGCTAAGCTACACGCTCAGCTCCGGGGTCCCTGAGAGTCGGAGCCTGCAGGTAGGGGCGAGAGAAGAGGGGTCGCGATGGTCCCCTTCCAGTGTCCACCTTTCTGTCCTCCACCACCCTGGCATCCCGTCCCCGAATCGCTCGTCCCACGCGGGACAGGGAACCTGAGCCTGACACGTAACGGGTGCTTGCTGACTCAGACGTCCCGCCGCCACGCGCTCCAGGGAGCGAGCGTGGGCACGAGTAGGAAAGCGCGTGGGGTGGGCTAAGTGACTTCCAGACTTCCCAGCTCCACCCACGGAGGCCGCTTCTCGTCTGTGTCTGGTGACAGGCGCTTTAGAGGGTGGTTGAGAGCTTACGAAGTAACTGACTGCGTGGCTGTCACGGGCAAAGGCAGAGCGAAGTTAGCCATTCTAGGGAACGCTGGCTGCCCCTCCAGATCCCCTCTGTGCCCTCCCCCAGCCCCGGCCATGGACTCCGCGGCCGCTGCAGACCTGACGGACGTGCTGTGCGAGTTCGACGCGGTGCTGGCCGACTTCGCGTCGCCCTTCCACGAGCGCCACTTCCACTATGAGGAGCACCTGGAGCGCATGAAGCGGCGCAGCAGCGCCAGCGTCAGTGACAGCAGCGGCTTCAGCGACTCCGAGAGTAAGTGAAGCTCTGTGGAAGAAGGTAACCCCAGGGCTCAGGCTTCCCAGAGCTCTAGGGTCACCCGTGTCATCTATAAACTGAGGCACGGTGTCTGGGGGTGTACACCGGCTCTGAGAGGCCTGGAGAGTTGACTTTCTGAGTCTTTAGCCCGTGTGTGCGGGGGTCATTAAGGCATTCTTGGGGGAGGGGACGGTCACGGAGGGGATCTTAGGGGGCTCTTGAAGAGCTGTGGGTCTACCTGTCATGGCAGGTGTGTATCATGAGGCCTGAGGGTTTGTGCAGCCAGCCAGAACTCCTGGGAGTCCAGCCAGGCCTGCCAACAGTTTTCCCGCCTTTCTCCCCGTTCTTCATTTTTTTACTATTTTGAAACCCTTCCCAGGTGATCTATGTAGCTGAGGATGACTTTGAACCTCTGATCCTCCTTCCTTGGGCACATCAGTTTAGGCAATGCTGGGGGTCCGCCTTAGGGCTTTTTGCATGCTATGCAAACACTAAACCAACAGCACCCTCCCTTTCCTTTTCCAGAATGGGTGCTGGGGGACTTGGGGACAAATAATGAACCATTTGTGAAACCAAAATGATTTCATAAGCTGCTGTTTTTGGAATGCTTGAAATAACTTCGTTCGCTCTCTGCTGAGCTGCCAGCCCTTTCGCCACTTCAGGCACTTTTGAAACAATCTCCCGCTGGGCTGCCGAGGTCAAGTGCAGGGTTCAGACGTGCCCACCCTCCGGGTTACCCAGAGAGGTTGGTTCATCCTGGTAACCTCTTCCACAATGCCTCTGTCCTAATAACCTCGGTAGAAAGAAAAGGGGGATGGGGGGGGTGTTTTCAGTAACCCAAGTGACCTGCAAGGACAGTGAATTTGGCGACTTTTTATTATTACATAATTGTTTTCAAATCTTGGTTGGCTTATTCACTGTTTTTTCAATGTGAACTTTAAATTCTGTTTGTTCATGCATCCTTAGTCCCTAGATGCAGGCTCAGACATCACCAATTGTGCTGTCCTCGATTCTGGGAGTAAAAGTCATGTTGTTGTTTTGAAGTCTAGAAAACTCTTCCTTTCTTTCTGGGTGAAGATTCTGGGCCCGAGCTGTCCTCCGAAGGAAGGATAATGTTTGACATCCTGGTCAGGGTTTGAATCCGAAACCTGAGCTCCAGTCTGATTTTCCTTAGCAGCCTGCACAGACCGCCACGTGACTTAGGAGGTGAAGGGGGATGGAAGAGTGCTGGTGAGCTGTTCATCTCCATTTAGAGCTTTTGCATTTTGATGCCAATGGCCTGGTCACTTGTTCTCAGTATGTAATGGAAGCCTTCCTTTGGAAATTTGTCTCCACAGCTGTGGAGTAACTTGAGTATATCTCCTTCCACTGGATCAAGGGACACATTTTTCATCGTGTATAAATTCTCTTCTCCATAGGAGAGGAGGCTAGGTCTGTCCTTGCTGCCCTGTAGTCAAGGACAGCTCCTTGCTAAGCCACAGTCTGGCGTCTGAACCTGTGAGGTGACAGTGGACAGCACCCACCAGGAGGGGTTCTGCCAGGAGGGGTTTAAGATCCAGGGCGTGTTTTTAGGAGTCTTAAAAAGAGAATTTGCTACAGTTTCTTAGTTTGAGAGAGAGTTGTTATCTCTGCGTGTTTTGCTTTCTGCTTTTGTTAACTTAAGCTCTTACTGTGGTGGTTAGAGAAGTAACAGGATGGATCTGAGAAAGCCAGATGACCTTGGTCTTTGCTGTCAATGTGGTTTGTTTCCTGCATGCTTAGAAATCCTCTTGGGATTTGTGTGTATCTAAGTCATGCTTCCTTAAGGACACATAACATGTATATCTTAATCGTCTCCAGGAATGGAGCGCAGACATTCCTAATACTCGATCTGTCTGGTGGAAGTGGATGTCTGGGAGAGGTGCAGCCCACTGAATCTTAGCTCTCCTGAGAGGGCCAATCTGGTTGATCATGGCGGCAACAGCAAGTAGCTTACTTTCAGCATGCTCTCCCTGGGGTTGCTATGATTGTAACGTGTTAGCTCTTGTTATCAGCCATCTCTGGCTGTTCTTTGAATGTTATCACACAAAATCTTTACCACAGCCCTACAAGTAGGCACCTTTATCTTCATTAATCTTGTTGATAAAATAACAGAAGGAAGGCTGGCCATCTACGGCCGTGCTCTGTCTTTACAAAGGGTTGGCTAGCATGTGAGCCGAACTTGGGAGTAGCCTGGTGTTTCCCTCAAGCTCAGACCATGCATCTTTTTATATAGGTTATTGCAGGTCTTCCTCAAGGCTTTCAGGATCGAAGGTCTGTGGACATAGGTGATGACTTTTTCTGACTTTTGAAAAATACCTTCTTCTCCTCATAAAAACCAAAACAAACAAACAAACAACAACAACAAAACAGGTTTTGAGACTGGAGCAATGTCTCAGAGGTTGAAGACTGGAATTGCTTTTCAAAAGGACCAGACTTCATTCAGTTCCTAACACCTGTGCTGACAGCTCACAGCTGCCCTGCCTGGAACTCTACCTCCAGGGGATCTGACACCTTTGGCCTCCCAGGGTACTGTATTCAAATGCATAGACACACACATTCACATTGGGGAATAAGTAAAAACGTTTTTTTTTTTGTTTTGTTTTTTTGTTTTTTTTTTTTTTTTACAGGGCTGTGTCTTTCCCATAGCACTCCCTTAGGAACAGTTTTAAGATTCTCAGTAAAAGGGCAGTGCAGTTGGGAGCTAGAAAATAGTCTTCAGGCTTGAGCCTCTGGGGTGCTGTAGAAGTTGACCACCTTTAGGTTCATTTATTTATTTGAAGCCAGGGTCTTACTATGTAGCTCTGGCTATCCTGGAACTCACGCTATACACCAGCCTGGCCTCAGACTCACAGAGACCCAAGTGATGGGATTAAAGGTGTGTGCCATCACGCCCAGCTCTTTTGCAGTATTATTATTATTGCTGCTGCTGCTGCTGTTGTTGTTGTTATTATTATTATTATTATTATTATTATTATTGGCTTTGAAAGTACAGCATGAGTCTTTAAGTGGGTCTAATAAAATTTTTACTCATTCTATCCCAAATTTTAACCCATGTATTAATTGTATGTTTCTACTGGTTGACTTTGCAAATGGTTAATTATATTGACTTAAGCCTTTAAAGATGAAGCCAATTGTGATTCTTATATATTGGGGTTTCACATGGATCATCCTGTGAGGGGGCAAGTGTTCTGCTGTTTGGTAGGAAGGGTCTGAAGTCTACTCTCCATGCTGTAGCTATGATGAGACTGCAGATATCTTAGGTGAGAATAAGGAACTGGGTTCTTTAGCATAGCAAGACTTAGAACATCTACACAGTTCTGCTTAGAATATTCTAGTCTGGCCCCGAGAGAGGACGCCTTGGGGATCCTAGAAACCAGAATTACAGTTACCAAGCCAGTGGCTAATGGAGCTGAGGAGTCAGGAGTTTAAACCCGTCAAGATGTGAGAGGATGAGGCCGGGTAGGAGCCCTCCAGATACTTGGCACCATATTAGGAACTGAGCGAGTGACTCTTATTCTCTGATACCTGGCAAACTATCTTAGGGGGGACAGGGCCATTCCAGAGGGTAGCTGGGGGCACGGCGATCAAACAGACCCAGGATTCTTTGTCACTGTGCCACGTGTCACTGAAGCTGTCAGAATTTAGAAATGGAGGAGAAGAAAGACCCCCTCATGCCTGTCATTCCCTGTGGGAAAGTCCACAGGCCCAGGGCTTCCTTTTTCTTGGTTAATTACTGTAGTTCACTTGTTGCAGATCGTTCTATATTTACAGGCATTCTGGGCAAGGCTCACTGTCTGTGGTTTTACTTTTCTCTGGGGTAGCATGTGTCAGTTCTAACCCTAAATTACCTTTCTCCCAAATCCGCCCCCCCCAACTTAAAAACAACAAAAAACAAAAAAATCCTATGCCTTTCTTTTAAACAAAGCTTCTGTTTGTACTATGGAACTTCTTATACTTGATGGCCATACCTAAAGTTAGGGGTCGTGTATTTAATATGCTTTGTCTATTTATTCTTTGATGGTCCCTTAGGAGACCCAGGCCCAGAATCTGAGATTTCAATGTATTAAATGGATCAGGAATTTAAAAGACATTTGTAGCGGGAATTTGATTCTAGCGAGGTGGGCCATCCTTCAAGGCAGTCTAAAGTAGATGGTTTACGGTCTACCTTACCACACATGAAGGTTCCTCAGATCACCACTGCGCCCCTTGATTGTGACAACACCGCACAGGGTGGGACAGCAGCACTTGTCTGTGATATCAGCCAGAGACACACCGCTGTCATTTTATCCGACTGGCTGAATCTTATTTTTGCAAGAACTAGAGTTCCAAGGGAGCGGACACGGTAGGAGGTTGAACCTGGCTTATCTATTCATCTACTATAACCTCTGGCATGAGAGTCTGTTAATCAGGCTCTTCCTAAAAGCCTGTTAGGGGAAAAACTGGGTACAGAAGTTCAGAGTCTGGGTATCTCTGTGTTGTGGGTATGTTCTTGGTTAATTACCTCTGAAGAGAAACTTTTAAAAAAAATGTTATAATCTGAAAACAGCAGGAATCCAGGGCTCAGAATTTTGATTCTTTTTCTTCTCAGTGATGAGGTCCTCCTCCCTGGACCCGCTGTTTTCCTAGGAACTCGAAAATCAAATCATTATGAAACCACAGCATCATATGCAGAATGAGTGGGTTGTTACTGCCTTAGGCTATGCTGACCTGCTTCTGTATGTATGTGTAATATAGATGCTGTACTTTATCCCTTCTTCCTCCCTCATTGTGAGAGCAGTATGAGTTCCTCAGCAAAGAGGCAAACGCGGATCAGACGGTCAGACTTATAACTGAATGGATTTGCCATGTCAAAATCAGATTCTGCCTCTATTTTCTGACCTTGAGGGAAATGCATGGGTTAAGGAATTTATCACACGGACTAGATTTTGAAGGATCAAAGGAAGCCAGGATGGTCCCCTGAGACTCTTCCCCACCGCCTCAAGGATGAGGTCTCCCTTACTCCTCTGTGGATGGTCTTTATTCTGTCATTCTCTTTTGTAATGGCCTTTCCCATGTGGAGATTATTGTCTCTTTAAACAGCCAATGGTTACTGGTGCAATTGTTTAGAAGGCGAACCAACCTGATTATATGTGGATGTGAAGTGTCTGGAGATTTGGAGCTGAACAGAAATGAAGTTCAAAGCCAGGGCAAGGACTGTGGTGTATGCGGGGATGGGTGGAATGAGGTGTGGTACTGAAAGTGGCTCTGAAGTGGCAGCTGTTCTGAGAGATAGAGAACAGGGAGGGGTAGCCTTTAAGCTCTGGGCTAGTGGGTCTCGGAGCTGGAGCTCTGGTCTAAATGATGGATGCTCTTGGATGTCTTTAAGAGACAAGGATAAGGTGGCAAGGGGGCTGGTATTCCTTCTTGGCTTATAGCCTGCTTCCCCTGAGCCTCTCCGGGGCTTTCTTGCCTCCAAAGATCTTCTCTTCCTATGTTTCTTCTTAGCCTGCATCTGTGGTGACCGCTGCTGGTTACTGACAGTGATAAACGGTGATGTTGCTCCAGGGAGCAGCGACAGATATGTGTGGTGTACTTTCCTGTGTGCAGGGGATGGGGTTGCTGCCACTGGTGCTGTTCTACAGGTGGACTCCGCTGGGGAAAAAGAAAATCAGAAGAGCTTCCAAGTCAAATTCTAGGGAGTTCCAACATCCTAAGAGATATTAACAGGAGGGCACAAAGTGTCCCATTGTCAGGTACACTTGGGAAGTAGGGCTGAGGCCAGCCCCGTAGACCAGAAGTGATTATACTTCTCAGGGTATTCAGAATGGTGTTCTTGGTGTTGCCAGAACACAGTTGGTCTCACATTTCAAGGACCAGCATTCTGGGGGGGTGGGAGTGAATGATAACATTTTTGGAGGGGAAGTATGGATTTAAGGTTCAGTGTTGAAGGTCTCGGGATGGGTTGATCATCAAAGCCCTGAAAAATGACCGGAAGCCTTTAAGGTAGTCTGGGCTAGAACTCTTTAAGGAAGCAAAGATTGCGAGGACTGCTCAGGAGGATCCTCTGGAGATGTTGGGGAAAGTGTGGTAGGTGGGTCTGTAGGCCGGAATTGATGACAAGGAGGTGGTTGGAAGGCAGAGGAAATGGAACCAAACGACAACTTGAGGAGGGTGGCAGCCTTGCAGGGATAGAGCCCAGTTCTCACAAGACCAGAAACTTCTGTCAGAGCTGGATTTTCTTCTATTCTGAGCACATTAACAAATAATTCAGACAAGTTCATTCTATGTTAATGGAACTAGAGCAAGATGTGTTTCCTCTCCCTGAACTGAGGGAAGTGGCTTGAAGACCAGGACCCTCTGGGGGAGCAGGGGCCTGGCTAGGCTCTCATTCAGCTGCTCACCTCGAGGGCCTTCCAGAGCTCCAGCTGTACCCTGGCTGGCTTTGCTTTCCTTTCAGTTTTAACCAGAAAATTGGCTTCCTCACCACCACCTCTGGGGCCACATCCTGCTTCCGTTAACCTCTGTCTTTGAGCCTCCGGTGTTACCTTCTCAGAGCAGGACTGGCTTCCTCCTTCTCTGCAGGACTTAGAATCTCAGAACTGGGAAGGTCTGGAAGGGTTTCCAGTCCTCCTTTCTTTCTTATTGATGAGTAAGTTGAGGCCCAGAACATGGTCTCTCCTCAGCACCCTTGAGCAAACAGTAGCTGGCTCTGGTGCAGCGTGGCCTGGCAGGGCCTCTGCCTACTGCTGCCTTGACATTTAGGGCGTAAGAATAGGAGAAACCGTGAAGTCCCTTGCTTGTAATGGATGAACAGACAAGAACAAAAACAGTCTTTGTTTTGGACTCCAGTACAGGAGTGCAGAATCTTGGGAACTGTGTGGTCAGGACTCAAGAGCAAGGAAGGGAAACTAATTAGATGCAGGGCCCAACATTGTGCTTATATCTGAAAAGTGTTTAGAAGGAAGAGAACATTTTTCACTGAAAAATGATCCTATATTTTGTGTTTAAATTTGACTTATGTGTAGGAGTGTTTTGCCCCTATGCATGTACCACTCCTGTACTTGATGCCCAAGGAGGCCAGAAAAGGGCATTAGATCCCTAGACCTGTAGTTATGGATTGTTGGGAGCTGTTAGGCTGGTATTGGGAATTGAACCCATGTCCTCTGGAAAAGCAGCTAGCTCTTAACTGATGAGTCATCCCTTTAGTCCTTGCTCCGTCACCCCACCGCCCGCCCCCTTTTATTTTTAAAGACAGAGCCTCATGCATTTCCAGAGTCAGGCTGGCCTCAAACTCAGTGTGCAGCTAAGGATGACCTTGAATTTCCAATCCCCCTATTTCTCCCTCCAGAGTGCTGGGATCGCCGGCGTGCCGCTGACTGGTACGTGGCTGATACAGTCCAGGGCTCTGGCTCTGGTTGTTTCCTCTACCAATTAAAGTATTAAAGGCAAGGAAAGTCTTAAATGCAGCAGGAGCCGCAGAGAAATCTCAAATACTGCAAACCAGAGCAGACAGAATTAGCACTTGAAAATGGTGGTTATAGGGGTGAGGAAACACGTATGTGTCAGATGCACAGAACAAGACCCTCTTCAGAGCAGAAGCCAGGTTGGTTTTTTTGTTTGTTTGTTTTGTTTTGTAGTTTTTTGTTTTGTTTTGTTTTGTAGTTTTTTGTTTTTGTTTTTTAAGACTATGGAGTTCTCCCCCCCTAATCTAGGGCTAGCCAGTTTGAAGAGGGACAGGATAGTTAGTTGGCTGGGCCACAGCTGTAGTGTAACAAGTCCTGATCCAGCCTTGAACCTGTTGAGCCAGTCCATCAGCAGAGAGCCTGAGGGTGGGTGACAAAAGCCTTCAAGGCCTTTTGCTTAAACTGCCAGGTTTTTGTTTCAAGTCAGGAAGCTGAGGAAGAAGCCAGCTGTCTTGGGAGATCAGTACCTTTATTATCCAACCATGGCCCCTCTGCCTATCTGTCCTGCCTACAAGGGAGTCTAACTCCTGGTCTTTTCACCACTGTGCCTAATTTATATGGTGCTGGGGACTGAACCCAGGGTTTCAGGCCTTCTGGACAAGCACCTACCAACCAGGCTAAGTCATATTCCAACCCCTATCCCATCACCCAGGATCTGACCGGTAGAGATCTGATCCTGTTAACGGGTCACACTTTTTGTTTCTAGAGGAACAAAGGTTGCCAGTGGACTTACTTGACTGAATACACACATACTTCCTTGCCTAACATCATTTAGGGCCTAGTTGGGAACTGGCCTGCTTTTTTAAAGTATAGATCTGTAACATCTGGTTCTCTGAGATTAACAGCCGTAGACCCACACTGGCTAGCATGTGGTTTGGTTGAGATTAGCTCCTGATGAATATGGCTTCCTTCCTTCAAGGTGCAGACTCCCTGTACAGGGACAGCTTCACCTTCAGTGATGAGAAGCTGAATTCTCCGACGGACTCCACTCCAGCCCTCTTGTCCTCCGCTGTCACTCCTCGGAAAGGTGACCTCACCAACTGCATGGCTTTTTCTGCTCTTTAATCCCCACCCCCATCCTCACCTAGGCTTTCCCTTCGCAGCACACAAAGTAGATAGATGAGGAAAATGGTTGGGGAAGGGCTGAGGGCTGAGTGAGCGAGTCATTCCATTGGATTTTGGCTGAAAGTCTGTGGCCGAGGGAGTGCTTCTCATTGTCTCCCCAGACTTGGTTCCGGAATGTAAAACACTCAGCATTGTGGCTTTGCAGCAATGAGAAGTTTCTTTTTTAATTTCATTAACTGTTTACCCCAGGGCTTTTGGGTGACAGAATTTAGCAACTGTCATTATGAGACAAGAGCGATGTCATGTAGAGTTGGTGAGATGGCTCAGTGTGAAAGGGTGCTTGCTGCCAAACCCAAGAAGCTGAGTTTGATCTCTGGAACCTCCTCAGTAGATATCCTCTGATCCCCACATACATGCATGCATGCATACATACATACATACATACATACATACATACACACACATACACACATATACCAAATATATATATAGTTTTAATATAGATCTTTATATAATATTATAGATAATATCTATAATATACATGTTACAAACATACATGTTTTTAAAAAGTAAAGTGGACGTAATTGAAAACAGCAGCTCCCCTTCTCTCTGCTTAGGTATGAATAGACTGAAGAGGGGATAAAGTTTCACCAATCCTTCTTAGTTTTCGGAACTGGCCAAGTTTCACCAGCTAGAGAGCCGAATATTCTGTTACATTGGACAGGCGCCCTTTTGAGAACAAAAGGAAGTTACCCCCTCCAGGGAAAGTTGGAGTGGCTGGAAACAGTTGCAAAATAAAAAAAAAAAAAAAAAAAAAGTTTCAAATTTCAAAGGAACGTGAAGATTCCACCACTTGTCTCCAGGCAGCATTCAAGTAGAATTTCTTTCTCTCTTTCTCGAAAGAGGTATTTTTAAATTCCCTTCTCAACGCGAATGCTGGCAGCCACCGGGGATTCGGCCACGGTTGTTCAGCCTCTGATCTGTAATGGATCTGTGCACTCCGGGGAGAGAGCAGCCTAGAGAGTGGCTTGCCTACTGCTTGATCTGAGCTACCTAATCCTCCAGAGGTGGGGATTGCAGAAGGAAAAGGCCCTAGTGGTGAGTGGGCTTGAGAGCTAAGAACAACGATCTGTTGTAGGCAGCAAGGGTGACGGAGAACGATAGCTAGCAAAGTAAAATGCCTATGGAGACCGTAGGCATCGCTGCAGAGGCAGCAGCGTCTAGACACAAGCTCCGTGCTACTCTGCGTGTGTCAAGTGAGACTGTCACGTTCCATGTTCCACTTTGACACGCAATAGTAGTAGCTTTACACTCACATCACATTGGAGGACTACAGTAATGTCTTCCAGTAACAGCACAATTTGCCCCCTTCCCCACTTTTATGACCCTGAGAGACCCGTCTTCCAGGTTAGGAAGGTGGGTGGGGTGGTGGCTGAGGGTGGTAGCCTCCAGGCCAGTTGCTGAGATGAAAGTAAATGTCGAGCAGACACTGAGGTCTGGTTCGGGCACATTCCCGTGAGGTCTCAGAAGACAAAGGTTTCCAAAACCCTGAGAAGTCCCCTATCAGCTGTGTCCGAGAGGGAAGCTGAACTCTGTTCTCTTTTGCAGCCAAATTAGGTGACACTAAAGAGCTGGAAGACTTCATCGCCGATCTGGACAGAACCTTAGCAAGTGAGTACACGCTTGGTGTTTAAAACATCACCCGACAGAACCCCGAGCCACGCCTTTGATAATGTGCTATGAAGTTTCCCAGCTTGCCCCTGGCGGGTAGGAAGTTTCACCATAAGGCTCTAGGTATAGCAACCTCACTGGCTCAGAAAGCAGTTTGGAGGGTGAGCCTGCAGGAAGGTAGGCGGAGTGGCTCTCCCAACTGTGCAAACAGGTCAGCAGTGCGCCAGTGACACATTGTTTCAAAAATGGTAAGAGCTTTGCTGAGGAGATGTTCAGTCCTGAGAGAAGGGGGCAGATGGCTTCCTCCGGCAAGCCACAGGGGTCTGGTAACTTCCCTGGGTTTGATGCAGATGCCTGGTGAGAGGTCTGACCCAGGCCAACTCGCCAGCGACCCAGATTCAGTACGTGCTTCTCGTTTGGGAATTTTATCTTCAATATCTATTTTGTGTGACCCCAAACCGAAAACTTGAGATCAAAATTGAAATGGGGGTGGGGTGGGGACCTGTGTTAGAGGGAGGACCTGCCATACTGTCTGCATGATCCACTTCCAAAGGACAAGACTGCAGGACGCAGAAGGACCAGCCCCAGCCTGTAGGGTTGCTGGCGTCAGCATTTCTCATAGGGGTTTCTTAATTACTTTGTGAAAGTGATATTTTTTTTCTGTAAGAAATATTCTGGTTTTTTTTTTTCTGCCAAAGAGGTAAAAAATCTAAAAAGTTTAGACCCAGTAGCTAATTTTGGAGTAGCCTGTTTAAAATAGCCATGCTCCTAACACTCGTTCTGTATTTGCTTGATGGTTTTATTGCCCTCTTTTGCGCCATCCTGCATCAGAAGACGGAGGCCTGTTTCGACAGAGACGATTCTAATTGCAACACAATTTGTATTCAGTCCGTGCAACACGTCTGCCTACCTTACGCACACTGAAGCTGGCCTCCTAGCCATTCCAGTTAACCAGCCGTACGTCGCACAGGAAACCTGCCATTAACCTTGCTCTTGATGCCGTCTGAGACTCTGATGTGGTTAAGCGCGGGAGCTGTAAGCCTCCAGCAGGGGTAACTTATTCTATGTCCTCTTTTCAGGTATGTGAAGCAAGGAGTTTGAGGTTCTTATGCCACAAGAGTGAAACTCCAGAAGGCTGCGCCAGGCCCTGGCAAAATCGGCTACTAAGTCTGCTGCAGGAGTGGGCAGAGCTCGCGCCATCCGGCCGTTCTTGGTTCGCCATAACATTAGCCATTGGGTCCATCTCTGGGCAGTTCAGACAATGAAGCTGACTTTGTTTACCTGCCTGCACCATATTCAACAGATGATCTATCTAATGTGTTTTTACTCCTTAAACATAGCTCTTCTATAAATTAAAGTGCTTTTATGGAGATATTTGTAATTACTTATATATAGTTGAAGGTCATAATAAGCTTTCCCATCATAATATATTTTTGTATACAAATAAAATTTAAACTGGGATCTGTACCTTGAAAGCTGTCTTATTTCCGTCAGTGTGTCTCCACTCAGTAGCTTCCTAGCGGCATGACGGGCTTCTGGAGTCCTAGTGAGAACCCCATTTACACAGACTCCTTACCTTAAACCTTGTCTTTGTGGGGCTGGAGGGAAGCCTCAGTGGTTGAGAGCACTAACTGCCCTTCTAGAGGACTTGGGTTCAATGCCCGGAACCCGCACGGCAGGCACACCTGTCACGAACTCCAGTGCCAGGGGATACAACGCCACCTTCTGGCTTCCTCTGGCCCTGCATGCATGTGGTGCACAAACAGGACATAAAAAATAAAATCTCAACGTTTTCCCTTGGAGCGGGAGAGATGGCTCAGCAGTGTAGAGCCCTGGTTGCTCTTCCAGAAGACCCAGATGGAATTCTCAGCTCCCATAAGGCTGCTCCCAGCTATCTATAACTCTAGTTCCAGGGGAATCTAGACTTCCTCAGGCAGCAGACACACTTGGGCTGCCCAGATATATATGCGGGAAAAAAACCATAAAAATAAATCTTTTTAAAAAGTCTTTGATTTTTCTTTTATTGATAGTTTTTTGTCTTTATAGAATACATTTTAGCCATTTTCACATACACTCCAATCCCTCCCTTTTTCTCTCCCTTTCCTGTGGACCCTTCTCAGCAAGTCACCCTCCTACTTTCAAGTCTTTTTGTGTGTAGTCCAGAGTTTGATTATAGAGTTTCTTGCCTGAGTGTGGGTGGGAGGTTGAGGGAGAGCCACTTCTCAGTGGCTGGGCCACCGAGGAAAATGAAAACCATGGACTAGTTCATTACTCTGTGTGTCATCCTCAGGGCTGTGCTGAGCTTCACCTGTTCCAGTCTTGGTATATACATGTACATATACATATACATGTACATGTACATATACATATACATACATATACATATACATACACACATGTACATATACATATACATACATGTACATATACATATACATACACTCTACATATACATATACATATACATACACTATACATATACATATACATACATGTACATATACATACATATACATACATGTATATATACATGTATATGTATGTATGTGTCTGTGCTGCTGATGCAGTACCCACCCCTACCTTCCTCGTGCTGCTTGGTTCTGTAAACTTGAGTAGACTGGAGTTACCTGGGAGAGGAAGCCTCATTTGAGGAACTACACTCGACTGATAGGCCAATGGGCTATCTTCGGGGCTTTTGCTGGATGAATGACTGATGAGGGAGGGTCTGGCTCAGTCTGGACAGTGCTATCACCGAGCAGGGGATCCTGGCAGCTTTAAGAAAGCAAACTGAGGGAGCCACAGAGGGTAACCCCGTAAGCAGCGTCTCTCCATGGTTCCTGCCTCTGCTCTGGCTTGAGTTCCTGTAAGAGTTTTACTTACTAAGGGGGACACGTAAGTCACATAAATCCCTTTCCTCCCCAGACAGCTTTGGTCACGATTTTATCACAGCAACAGAAAACAAGCTAGGACCACAAATATAGTCACGTGGTGCAGAGTGACCTTCCTGAGTTCCTGTGGATGACAGACCACATCGGATGACAGTCCTATAGATTACAACAGAGCTGGAAGTGTTCCAGCACCTCATGACATCACAGCCACTGTGACGGTGATCTAGTGGGACGCATTAGATATTTGTGGTGACGCCGGCGTGAGCCTACCGAGCTTCAGGTCATACATAGTGTCACGTTCAGTCATAAGAGTTGAGCATGACAGCGACAGTCACACTACTTACTGGCTTGGGCAGTCATTACCTTCTTCCCACCGTTAGGTCACAGGTGTTAGACGTTTGTACACAGCATCTCTGTTGTACTAACAGCTGCTTCAGACATTGGTTACCAATTTTCTTGATTATATGAAGATGTTAGGCTTGATCAACATAATGCTGCCCAGGTTTGCGTTGAGTCCTTTCTATGATGTTCCTTCAGTGGTAAAAATCACCTAGCAATGCATGTTTGAGAACTAATAAGATTTCGATCTTCTGTAGGGTATTGTGAAAAGATACCTTTTGTTTTCTTTTCCCCAATTTTCTAAGAAAGCTTTGTATACAATGTAAACATTTTTCTCTCATAATTTAAAGAACTTGTGTGTGTGTGTGTGTGTGTGTGTGTGTGTGTGTGTGTGTGTGTGTGATATGCACACATGTGCCACAGTGCATGTGTGGAGGTTGGAGTACATCTTTGTGAGGTACAACTTTTCCTACAACTTTGAATGGGCTCCTGGGATTCAATTCTAGTCAGCGGGCTAGTGCAGCAAGTGCCATTTACTGGCTGAGCTATCTCACCACACCCCTCCCCCCCTTTTTTAGAATATTTGAGATATGATTCACTTACTGGAATTTTAGTTTCAAAGCTCTTAGCATATCCCCAGATATTACAGTCATTATCGCTGTTCATTGTCTGTATGAATTGGTCTACTCTAGACACATTACGTGAAATTATATACAGTGTTCTTCTGTTAGTGTATTTTCAAGGTTAATCCATATGGCATACCTTTGAGTAACAAAATAGTATTCCACCATGAGGACGTCGCATTCTGTATATACAACCATCGCTTAGTTAATGGATGGCATTTGAGTTTCTGCTTTTGGCCTAGTAACACTCTCATTACTTCCCACGTACAAGTGTTTGGAGGTCTGTTTTACCTCTTCTAGGTTATAGAAGCAGACCTAGGATTGCTGGATCAAATCAAGCTCTGTGCTAACCTTTTGAGGAACTGTTGATTGTCATGGAAGCGGTCACATTGTGTCACATTGCCACTTGTCGTTGAGGCCTCCCACTGCCCCGTGCCCTCATCCTTGATGATGGTGTCTCTATCTGAAGAGAGCTCCGCTGGGCGAGGAGTCCGATCAAGGAAGTCTTCTCAGTGTTCACTGACTTCTGTTTCAGTGTGGAGCTGTAGAAAATTACTGAGGTTCCTTATCAGAGAGGTGACTTGAAAAATACCCTCTCTTTTGTGGGCATGTTGTACAGGACTGTCCGACCACCATCTTCAGGAGTCCATCTGGGCCTTCTTATAAAAGATCCTCACAGCCGGGCCTTTTTACCTTCCCTCCTAGAAAGGGGGTGGGGAGGGTCTTGGAACCCTCACCTGGTATTCAACCTCGTCACCTCCCAATTAGCTGTGTGCAGCTCTTCTTAATTGCCCATACCTTTGGGTATGGGGCGGGGCTAGAGGCTAGCCCGTGATGACCAAGGGTGGGGACTTCATCTGCATAGCCAGGGGGTTTTGTTCTCTGCCTTAAGGTCACCTACCTCCTTCCCACAAACTCTCACCCCCTGCTCTGTAAGAAGACCTAATAAACCCGTTGGTTAAAGCTGATAAACTTTGGTAGAACTGTGCAATTGCACCTCGGGTTTGTAAACCAAGGAACAGGGGTACACCTCGTTTATATCGCTCCACAGAAAGACTTTAGCAACAGAGCTGTATTTTTTGTTTCTGTCCTTGAAGCAATGAATGTTTTAATTTTGTTGAAATCCAATATTTTTTTTTCTTCTGTTCCTTGCAGTTGTGGAGTTCTCCCTAGGAAACCAGTCAGGTCCCAGCTCCGACAGTTGCCCCTAGCCTTTCTTTTAATAATTTCATAGTTTGGGCTGGGAAGATGGCTCAGTGGTTGAGAGCACTGACTGCTCTTCCAGAGGTCCTGAGTTCAATTCCCAGCAACTACATGGTGGCTCACAACCATCTGTAATGGGCTCCAATGCCCTCTTCTGGTGTGTCTGAAGACAGCTACAGAGTACTTAAATATAATACATACATACATACATACATACATACATACATACATACATACATCAGAAAAAAAAGAAAAATCAATATATATAAAAAATAATTTCATAGTTTTTAACTTGGGCATAGCAGCTCATGATGGTGATCCCAGCTGCGGAACACTGAGGTACGATCACTTCCGGTGCAAGGTGAGCGTGGGCTACATAGGCGAGTTCAAGGGCTACATAGTGAGAATCTGTCTCAAAATGAAACAAAAAATAAAAACCAGGCGTCGGGAGAGAGATGTCAGAGATGCCAGTAAAGTGCTTGTCTTGAGAGCATCAAGACCCAAGTTTTACGTCCAAAACACACGCAAGAGTGTTGGGCACTGTGGTGTGCTTGTCATTCCAGCGCGGGGAAGGTGGAGACAGGCAGCCCTTGGGGTTCGGGTATCAGTCAGTCAATCCAGCTTGGCAAGTTCCAGCTCAGTAAGAGACGTTGGTTCCAAAACACAGGTGGGTGAGACCATGGCTGCGGTTCAGTAGTAGGGTGCTTGCCTTCCTAGAATGGTGTTTTAGGCCCCAAACTCAGTACTGAAAAAGGAAAGGGAAAGAACTTAAGATAGTCTTCTGCTGTCTCGTTCATACACATGTGACACACATTCACACATTTCTCTAGGCTCCAACCATTACCTAGCAACAACAGCCAGGTACAAGACTGGCTTACATTCAAGGACTATTTCTCTCTCTCTCCTCTCCCTCTCTCTCTCCCTCTCCCTCTCTCTCTCTCTCTCTCTTTTCCCCCCCTCTCTCTCTTTGACTCTCCCATCTCCCCCCCCCCCCATCTTTTTTTTTTTTTTTGTTTGGTTGTTTCTTTTTTTTTTCTTTCCTCTCTCTCTCTCTCTACCTCTCTCCCCTCCTGTCTCCTCTTCCTCTTCTCTCTCTCCTCTCTCTATTCTTCTCTGTCCCCCTCCCTCCTCTGCCTCGACCCCCTCCTCCATGTCCCAAATAACCTCCCTTTTATATTAGGCCTGTTGAATGGCCTAAGACACCCCCTTGTGCCTCTGTTTAACATACACTCAAACACACACACACACACACACACACACACACACACACACACACACACACACACACACACACACACACACACACACACACACACACACAAACTAGACAAAAAAAATGTAGTTTTAGCTTTTGCGTTTAGGCCTGTGATTTACTTTGAGTTACTAATTTTGGTACAAAATTAGTTCCAACACCATTCTTTTGCACTAGACCAGCCAGTTGTCACAACTTTTTAAGAAGACATTTCCCTACATTGAGTCTGATTTGTGCCACTGTGGAACAGGAGCTGCAAATGAAGAGGCTGTTTCCGTCTCCTTTTTTCTTTCCCATCTTTTTGCACAGTTTCATGATGCAGCCCAGGCTGTCATAGAACTTGCAGTGTGGCTCAGGCTTTTGAGCTCAAATTCACGAACTTCCTGGCTCTCCTTCTCCATGGTGGTGTTCATGATGTGCACCATGTCAGGCTGATGCTTTCTGCCTTGACAGCTGATCTTTATTTACAGGCATGAAATCCCTTTCAATTCATAAGGAGCTGTTTAAATTCTTGTGAAGTTACAAATAACAGAAGTTTATTTTACCTCTTTAATTCTCTCAATTATAGCTTATAGTTCTTGTGGTATAAACCTTGCATCTTTTATTAAATTTATTGTTAAATGTCTTAATCACTGCTCTATTGCCATGAAAAGACATCATGACCATGGCAACTATTCTACAAGAAAACATTTTGTTGAGGGCCTGCTTACAGTTTCAGAGGTTAATCTAGTATCGTCATGGCAGGTAGGCGGGCAAGGCAGGCAGGCGTGGCACTGGAACAGGAGCTGATCCTCAGGCCGAGAGACAGAGACTGGTCTTGGCATGAGATTTTGAAATCTCACAGCCCACTCTTAGTGACACACTTTCTCCAACAAGGCCACACCTCTTAATCCTTCTAATCCTTTCAAACAGTACCACTTCTTGATGCCTAAGCATTCAACAATATGAGCTTATGGGGTGGGGGGGACCATTCTTGTTTAAACCACCCACTAAATATTCTGATATTATTAAAAATGGAGAGCTTGCTTAGTGGGGAAAAGCACTTGACACACCAGCCTGACAATCTGAGATCAATCTGACAACCCAAGTAAAGGTAGAAGGAGAGAACCCATCTATAAAGTTGTCCTCTGACCTTCACACATGTGCTGTGGTACACACAGGCCCACACTCATACACCAGGAGCACACACCCACACAAGGAAACATAAAACAAATAACTTTAAAAAAATAGATTTTTTTATGAAGTTTGCTTTTAGATTTTCTTCATTGGTAGTGAACAGAACTGACATTGATTTTGTGTATACTGGTCCCATGTCTGTGTTTTTTCTGGCTCTGTGTGTGTGTGTGTGTGTGTGTGTGTTACAAACATGGCATCACACTGTAAGTACTGATGTCTTTGCCTCTCCACTGATACTCTGAATGCCTTCTATTTCTTCATTACATTTGTTGTATCTTCCATCTTGTTAAAAAAAAGAGCTGAAGAGTCACTGCCCTCTTTTGGTTGGTGGCCTCAAAGGACAAGCTTGTACCATTAAAGCATGATGGCACTGTGGTAAAGGGTTACATTAGTAAGTTTCTCATTTTTAAAAAGATTTATTTTTGGTTTGTGTGTATAGGTGTTTTGCATGTGTGTATGTCTGTGCAGCATGTGTGGGCAGTGCCCGCTCATAGGCCACGAGAAGGTGTTGGATCCCTTTTAACTAGGATTATAGACTCCATGTTGTGAGTTGCCATGTATGGGTTGGGGACCAAACCCAGGTTGTCTGACACAGCAGCAGAGATGGCTTGTAACCACTGAGCTATCTCTCCGGTCCCTCTGTTGGATCAAAGTGCTCAGCGTCTTTTCTAGATTTCGTCTTTTTCCATTGTGTGGGTCTGACTCTTGCTCACGATGCTTTATCTCCTGGGGATAACTTTTTTTTTTTTTTCTCATCAGAGGCTCTTTTCTTTCTCCATGTGTTTTGATGCTGGAGCTGAGGAACTACATTTCAGTTCTTCCTTTTGGGGCTCCCAAGACCCAGGGTTCCAAACTAGACAGGCAGGCAGGAGGCTCTGCGGGTTGGGGAAAAGGAATGAGTTCTTTGCTGTGAGTGGGTTGGAGGGGTGGCTTTTGCTCTATGGGCCTTGGTTGGATAATGACTTGGTTGGGGGACAAGTAGCCTGAGTCATGCAGGGCCTGAGGTTCTGGGAATGTTAAGTGTTTTCTGAGCTCTGTACGATGTGTTTCACGGAGCAAGGCCCTCACCTGTTTTGAAAACAGATGGTCCGTCATCTGTACTTGGAAAGCATGCGTGCTCAGCCCCCACCTGAAGATCTGTCATGTACATTTCTGTGTGCATTTCTTGGGCGTTGTTCTAAGCTCTTGAATGAGAGATTAAGAGGTAGACAAGCTGAAGGTTTACTTCTCACTTTCTAGAGATGAGCAGGGCAGGGTTGTTCCCTGATCAAAAGGATGGCTAGGCTTCCAGCACTCACAGTTATCTGTCAGCCAGGGGAAGGAGAGAAGGCTTGTCAAGCCCCAGGCCTGTCCCTTTCCACAGCATTTGTTGAAGACACATAGAGTCCCTCGTTCAAGTCTTAGTTACAGGATAAAACTCACCTTCTCTAGGACCTGGAGTGTCCCTGGAAAACCACTTGACTGTGATCCAGAGAAGGTCAGCTAGCAGTCTTTTTGGGGACATAGCAAGACTGGTGCAGGTGTTTTTGTTTTTGTAGTTGTTAGAATGGAAATATTCCGTTCTAGTTTCTGAGAGGAATGGCCAAAGAAAAACAAAACAAACTATGTCATACCCACAATTTAGTGCCAGCTCAAGTATTCATGTGCCAAACCAGCCTCTGGAATGGGGTGAAGGGGCCCAGCACATGTCTCACCCTCAGAGTAATGACTGGGGGACTCCATATCACACTTGCCTCAGGTGAGAGAAACCACATCTGAGCTGAGGGGAGACTGACGCCGATGACTGACTATTGACACTCCAGGTTGGGATTTGATGACATTTCTTCATGGATGTATCCCTCTGTGTGTGTGGTGGTTAATGAAGGAGGGGTTTTGAATCTAGACCATGCTAAGCTCTCGTCAATACTGTGTACAAGCTGTGGGACCATGAGAAAGCTATTTCACACCCAGCATCTCTATGGCTTTATTTCTGAAGCAGAGAGGTGAGTTCTTGTCTGCTAGGGTCATGACAAAAATCAAACGGAGCCAACGAATTGTGTCCAGCATCACAGGCACAATGGACTACTATTCCTGAGGTAAAATTAAGCTTCAACTTCAACCATGTTTCTGGGTGTCCAAGCCCCATTGCTGACTGGGCTTTCTCCCCTCTGCAGGCCGTATATCCTTCAAGAGCAGGATGGTCAGTCCTGGGCCTATTACACCATCATGGTTGGTGTTCTGGTCCTACAGTTGCTGCTCTCCGCTTCAGGGCAGATGAGGTATTTCTCGTTCCCTCAGTATGTGTTTCTTTTACATCTGAATCTCAAAATACATCCCTGAGTTTGCTTGTTTGTTCTGTTCTGTTTTGTTTTTGAGACAGGGTTTCTCTGTGTAATCGTCCTGGATGTTCTGGACTCACTTTGTAGACCAGGCTGGCCTTGAACTCACAGAGATCTACCTCGCTCTGCCTCCCAAGTACTGGGATTAAAGGCATATGCTACCACACCCAGTCAATTCTCCTGCGTAGTTCACTTTCTCTGCCTAGTTTGGTAGTAAATCCAGGGAAAAGTGGAAAGTTAAGGGAAGCACATTTTTAGAAGGGAACATTTTTCTTCAAGTTCAAGTTCACTGAATGCTAAGGATTAAAACTAGCCACATCGATCATGCTAGAGACCCTTTCTGTCACAGAACCTCTGTGCACACAATTCCTACAGCCCAGAATGTATCCCCTGCCCCATTTCTACCTAATTCTGTAATAGATCTTTGGGATCAATTCTAGTATCCCCTTTTTAGACCTTCCTTGCTCCCTGGTCTAGGTTGACTCATTGGTGTTACATCCTTCTAGAACTTTCCTTAAGTTCACCCATCTTGTTTTGCAACGAAAGGCTTATGTGCATCTGTGATGGTTTGAGTCAGAACCACTCCCCACAGGCTGATGTGGTTTAACACTCGGTCCTCATCTAATGGGACCTTTTAGGAAAATGGGGAACCTTGGGGGTCTGCTGGGGAGGTAGCTGGCTGGACAAAGATGCTGAAGGTTATACTCGTCTCTATTCTCTATGCCTCCTGGTTCAGCAAGATATGAGGAGTCTCTACCACACGTCCTTGCTGCATGGACTCCATCTTCTCTTCCTCGACATGCTGGACTGAAATCCCTCAGAAATGGCTAAGCTAACCCTAAGCCCCTTCTCTTCCCTCAGGTTACTTCTGCTGGGTGCTCTGTCACACCAGTGAGAAAAGTAACCGACCTAGTGAAGCTTTTTGGTGCCTGTCTCCCCAGCTTTCTGCCCCTGGATGAACTCCCTGAGAGCCAGGATCTTGTTTGGTTCGTCTCCCTGACTACCATGGTGCTCCCTGACTACCATGGTGCTCCCTGACTACCATGATGCTCCATGACTACCATGGTGCTCCCTGACTACAATGGTGCTCCATGACTACCATGGTGCTGGATGCAAGCATAGTCCATGCACACTGAGTGATAAGTTCTCTTGACTCCTCAGCACCACAGGCTGTCTGGACACAGCAGAGAGCATCGGGTGCTTGCTGGCCTTGTCTCCTAAGCTGACCACTGCCCATGCACACGGATTTTGCTGCTTTCTCTTTCCAGGCTCTTCTCTTTATCTTACCATTGATTGCGAGACATTGATTTAGAACTAACACTGCTATTGGAGCCCACAGAAGTCCCTTCTCCAGCTGCTTCTAATTCACAAGGGAAGAAGAGGCCCCTGAAAACCAAGAGATCTTGGAGGCCCAAAGAAATGAATTTGTGGGGGTGGGGTTTCAGGGCCTTAAGTGTCAGTGAAGAGATCCTCCTTGATCTCAACAGAGTTTATATTCCCCTGTAGAATAGAGACTTTAAAGTCAGCTCTATTTTTGGAGACTGTATATAGAATAATTGCAGGGTGGGTGTATGTGGTTTGTGTGTATATGTAACACATGCCTGCGTGTGCACAAATATACCCAGGTATTCATGCATTTATAAATTATGAAGTTAAAGGAATAACAGAATAGGGGACCAGAATGAGGGTCCAGTTTGGAAGACCTGGGCCATGAGGGACTGGTTGTAGTGTCTCTCTGGGCTGGCCTAGAGGGTGGTGACAGTGCCCAGAACTGGCACTGGGGCAGCCTCACCTCCTGCAAACCTGCCTTTGCTGGTTACCTCATAGACCAGAATCCGATTTGTAGCTAGGGTTTCACAGGTCACATGGGAAGCGCCCATTCCCACGTGCACCCTGAAAGTCTTGGGACCTGTTGTCCTAGGCCAGAAGCCAAAGTGTGTTCTGGAACCAGAAAAGTCAGGGCTTGGCTGTGGATTCTGAGCCAGAGGAAGCCCCCACCCAGTGGAGAACAGGTTTGGGAAGGGCAGGAGCAGAGTGTGACCTTCTCTTGTCATGGATGTCTTGAGAGTGAGGGCAGAGGTTGCAGGAAGGAGATCCTGGAAGTCCAGGGGAAGGTAACATCCAGTCACCAGCCATTCCAGGAGAGACTGAAGATGAGGGGGCCTTCCTGCTCGGGACATTGGGAGTCAGAGGAAGTTCATAGGTTGGGTTGGCTCAGACAGCTACAAGGAGGGCAGAGAAATTCCTGTGATAGCTGAACCAGCTAGAGAGGAATTTTAGAAGTGGGGATTACTCAGAGAAGCTTCTGATACATAAACAGGCCCAAGGGAAGGAAATGGCTCAGCTAACCTTAAAAGAAGAAAAATCGAACGATGCTAATATTAATTTGGGAATAGCTGAGCTGCAGTAGGAAGAGCAGAGACCTGCAGCAGGAGCATGTCCACCTTTGGCCAATGAGAGGAGGGGGGTGAGGTAAGGAGAAGTCTGTATGGTGACTGAGAAGGGTCACAGCAGATGTTTTGAAATGACTACCCTTGGCCTCGGTGACTAATTACAAAAGTGACATTGCCTGAGGTTAAGCAGATGTTTCTGGGCAGATGTCCTTGGACAAGTTCTTTGGGTATAAGGTTGTGGTGGCCTTTGTGGACTTCTGCTTGGAAAAGTCTTTGGATTATTCTCAGGCCATCTGGTATGAGAACCTTCCCACCATAGTCAGTTTAGCCACCCCTTTTCTCTTCCTGGGAAGAATGGTACACAAAAGTCCATTTTATTCGGACAACTTTCAGATTTCTTTCATGAAAGTGAAATGAAGTCCAGGATCTTTCTGGAGGGTAGACTGGTAGCACCCTTTCTGAAAACATTAGCTGTTAGTGTCTGCTTCCTGGACCAGTGCTGTTGTGTTTTGTAAAAAAGAAAAGGAAGAACCAGGAATATGTTTGGTAGAGTGAGGTGTGGTGAGGTGGGAGGAAGGTGCCTCTGCAGGCCCATGCTGAGCCAACCCTTCCTCCTGAGGTACCAGCCACACGATGGGTATGGTATAGAATAGAGTTTATTTAGGGCATGGGGAGGGGAGTTGAGGGAGTAGAGACAGGGAAAGACAGAGAGAGAGAGAGAGAGAGAGAGAGAGAGAGAGAGAGAGAGAGAGAGAGCCATGAACATGGGGGAAAAGGGGGGAGGAGAATGGGGAGAGAAGGGATAGAGGAGGAAGAGAATAAGAGTAAGAGTAAGAGAGCAGGAGGCAAGAAGCCCCTTTTATAGTGAGTCAGGCACAACACCTGGCTGTTGCCAGGTAATGGTAGGCAGAGCCTAGAAGGAATGCTAACAAGTGCTACCTTAACTGGCTGGCTTTCCTTGAGTTCATCCATAAAACAAAACAAACAAGCAAACAAAATGGAATTTAGTCCAACTGCCTCATTTTAGAGACGAGAAAACAGAGGCTGGTTCCTAAGAATTAGGAGTCTATTAGACGTTGTATCTCTTAGACAAAACAAAACAAACACACAAAAAAAACAAACAAACAAGCAAGTAGCTAGAGATGTTGGCACAAGCATTTAGTCCGAACACTGGGGAGGCAGAGGCAGGCACATACAGAGCAAATTCCAGAATGGTTAAGGCTACACAGAGAAACCTTGTCTTGAAAAAATCAAAAGAAAAGGAGGAGGAGGAGGAGGAGGAGGAGAAGGAGGAGAAGGAGGGGGAGGAGGAGGAGGAGGAAAAGGAGAGAAGGAGAAGGAAAGAAGAAGGTGGGGGAGGAGGAGGAGGAGGAGGAGGGAAGGAAGAAAGGAAAGAAAGAAAGGAAGGAAGGAAGGAAGGAAGGAAGGAAGGAAGAAAGGAAGAAAGAAAGGAAGAAAGAAAGAAAGAAAGAAAGAAAGAAAGAAAGAAAGAAAGAAAGAGAGAAAGAAGACAAACCAGGAGGGCAAAATCAGGTCTATGGGGAGCTGAGCTCCACAGATTAAACAGAAGGAACCCTCACAATCTTAGGGGATCTCGGCTGTCAGGCTATTAACTGTTCCTTGAAGGACATCCATTTACTAGGTGCTTGGGTGCAGATAAGAAAGGTTGCCAGGGCAAAAGGCCAGGGAGCCTCGAGCTCGGAGAAGAAAAACATGTGGGAAGGGAGGTCACCTTGAGAGGAAGCTCTATTGTGCTAAGTATAGAGACAGCAGAGAGGTTATGAAACAGGTCGTGCCTGGCCCCTGGAGACCCAAGGTACAAGGAAAGATGAAATCTGGGTCCTTCAGAACAGTGAAGAAAGAGAAGTCTTGTCAGAGAAAATGAAGGACCCGCTCCTCACTGGGCAGGCAGCTAGTTTGATGGAGGTGGCCAAGCACAGCCAGACTAACACCACAGTTAACTGTTTGTTTGCTGGTTTTGTATATGGACAACTGTGAGCCTCAGCTTCTGTACTGGGGGCTCTTGAGGCCTGTGAGATCTGCTGTGTCTGTCCCCAGGTCCAGAATCCATCCCTGATTATATACTGAGGTCTGTTTCGAAAGACAAACTGTCCTCGGTGAGAATAAAGAGTTTGTCCCCATTGTCTAAAAGGTCAGATTAGCATTTCCTCCAGATAATCAAGAGCACCCCAGACAGTCACTGCTTTCTTTTAAGATGTCAAATACCTGGCTTGTTTCTTTCCTTGGAGTCTGGGCTCTTACTTTCTGGTGCTTTTGGTTGCGTAATCCAGAAGAGGCACAGGGACATAGAACGGGAGGGTTGGGAGTAAAGCCTCCTTCCAAAGAGCTGCCCTGCCCAACAGGCCAGTGGCAATTTAAAACCACAGCTTCTGTCACTTCTGGTACTGCCAAGGAGGGAGCAAGAGACCCAGAGTTAAGGGACAGCGATGGCATCCAATGGGCATGCGAGCTGGACATGCAGTCATCTCCGTCAAGGGTGAAACAAGCTGGGCCTTTCAGTCATTCGCTCCACACGGAGACTGATTTACCTGAAGGCAGGCTTGGATGGGGATGGTTCTCTCCTTAGTGAAACAACGTACTCTGTTACCAGTTACCATCTAGGAATCTTGATCTGGTTCTGTTAGGTTTAATAAATTAAGAGGCAGGAAAATAGGAAGTAGGTAAATCTTAGATCTATCAGAGGGAAGCAACAGAGTCAGCCGGTAAAAGGCATTTATTGGGAAATAATTCCAGCTCTAGCTGTCCTGGAATTTGCTTTGTTGACCAGGCTGAGCTCAAACTCAGCAATCTGCCTGCCAAGTACTGAAATTAAAGGTGTAAGCCACCGTCACCCAGCAAGATTGGTAGTTTTAAGGGGTCCTTCTGAGGGGGATCTTCCTCCTTCGATTTAGGACTGGTCAGTTAGAACACAGACTTGGAGGCTAACAGGCCCATAGGTTTGGGGTAGACACACTGTGTGATCTGGCCTTGAACTTGTCAGGCAATTCCACAGACCCGGTCTATTAGAGGGAGGAAAAGCTCTCAGGCTTTTGACTCAGGTCAGGAGGGTGATACTTCAGTGGTTCGGTGGATCTCTAGTAGATCGGATCACTAGTGGTGGTAGTGACGCAGTAGGAGGGGGTGCCTTAGCAGGCCCATGCTGAGGTACCCCGAGGGCCCCACACCCAGGTATTAGCCATCAGAGTCTAGCATAAAATGTAGCTTATTTGGGACATGGGAAGGGGGTGTGGGAAAGAGACTGTGGGGAAGGGAGTAGAGGCAGAAAAAGAAAGGGGACAGAGGACAGAAAGGAGAGAGAAACAGGAGAAGGGGCCGAGGCCGGCCAGGAACTGAGTGGGGGTGAGGTGGGGGACAGAGGGATGGAGGAGGGGGGATAGAGGGAAGGGAGAGAGACAGAGAAGCCAGAACTGTCTTTTTAAGTGTGCACCTGGCTAGATAACTGTTGGGCGGAGCCTAGAAGAAATGCTAACAGTGGGCAGGGAAGCCGGCCATCTTGGAAGTTGATGAGCTTTATTATCTAAATAGGACTCCCTACCCATCTGTCGGTCTCGGGGAATCGTCTGAGTCCTGATCCCTCATCCTCACACCCAGGAGCCCCTACAGCCTTGCAGGTGGTTGCTTGCCCATCTTCCTTGCTAAGCTTGTCCACCTGAGTTACAAAGCACGGCTTCTTTACTCCCTTCCTTTTCTTTCCCTTCTCTGGCTACTGATCAAAATCCTAAATGTGATTGCTTGTCCTAACCCTGAGGACGTTTTCACTCTCAGCCTGTGTTACTGGACCTGCCTGCTTTCTTGGCCCTGACCCTGAACTCAGCCATCCCCGTCTGTCGGCAGCTGCCAAGACCAGCAGTTTGCCTACTGAAAGGTCAACCGGAAGGAAAGAGAAAGAACAAATGACTTCAGACACATAAGCTCTTTCTTTATTATGGTGTAGAACCTGCAGCCGGGGGTCTGTTAAGAGTCTCCCAGATCTTGCAGGGTACTTACAAACGGGTAGTTAGAGGGATGTGTGTGGTTTCCCCTTTTGGCTGGGGACTGACTGCTGGCAGTGACCAAAGGAAGGTGGTGAGTACTGAGTGAGAGAACCATCAGGGGTCTGCAGTGGGCAGTGTTAGGAAAGCTCTTCTGGAGTGTTAATCACTGGAAATCTCCACCACATAACAGAATGGAGGAATTTTTCAAAGTGTCCTGGGCATGGTTAACACCTGCCCTGTCCTTGTTTGAAATCTACTAAAATGGTTCTCCCCAGTCTTTCTTGTTTTAAAGACAGGGCAGTGGTGGTGTACACTTTATAATCCCACTACACGGGAGGCAGATGCAGCTGGTTCTCTGTGAGTTGACTCCAGGACAGCCAGGGCTAAAGAAAGAGAAAACCTGTATGGATGGGGTGTGTGTGTGGAGTGGGGGCCAATCTCCAAAAACAACAACTAAAAAGATAGGGCATCACTATGTGGCCTTGGTTGAGCTGGAACTTGATATGTTCAAGACCAGCCTGGCCTTGAACTCACAGACATCTGCCTGTCTCTGCCTCCTCAGTGCTGGGAATAAAGGTGAGGCCTGAATCCTTTTACAAATGAGAGTGGAAGAAGCCCAGGCCCCCATCACTCAGAGGAGGTGGTAGGGGGAGGAAGGAGCTTTGTTGGCTCCAAACCCCAGCCTTTTCTTCCTTTTACAGTTTTAGGAAATTTAATCCATCTGGGTGTCTCACCTGTACGTATGTCTGCGTTCCCCAAGTGTCTGGTGACATAGGAAGACGGTGTTGCAGATCCTCGGGGACAGACATCGCAGAGCCGCTGTGTCGGGGCTGGGAGTTAAACCCAAGTCCTCTGCAGGGACAGTCAGTGCTCTGAGCTGCTGAGCCATCTTCCCATCCCCCTTTCCTTTTTAAATGATTATAATGAGCTTCAGTGGATGTGGGGAAGCCCCCTTCTGAGGGCGGGAGGTGTACCTGATGTGGTGAGGCTTTTTCTGCACTGTGGCTGCTCCTCCCAGGGTTCCACTCCTCACAGGGGCCTCTTGGGCTGTTGGACTTTGGCAAACCGAATGACAGTGCCTCACTGGAGCTGCACAGAGCCTGCTAGGCTCTAAACGCAGCACAGACGAGAGCCCACCTTAGTCACCTTTTTAGGCAGTACAGGAAGAGGGGACTGTCGCATGAAATATGCCTGTGGCACGGACGCTTCAGAAGTCACTTCAGGGGCTCTGGGGACAAAGACATCCTGTTCTGGGATTTAAATAGACAGATCTTGCGTTGAAGTGTGAAGTCACCGTCTGAGGGCCGATTGTGAGGGGATGTTTATGCGGATGTGACTGCAGGAGAAGCCACCACAGTTTGGAAAGCCATGTCGAGGCCTCTCGAGAGTGGGACTCGAGTGCAATTGTCTCATGGGCACGGCACTTGACATAGGTGACTCATTTGTTCTCGGAGCAGCCCCCGTGCGCAGGCAGCTGTCAGAGCTCCAGGCAGGACAGTGCAGACACAGGGCTGCTCCTTGCTCCTCCTGTCATGCCAGTCGTGTCCCAGGGGAAGGTCTTGTAACCCCTCAAGGCTTCCTGTCATTCAGGGCTCAGGAGTCCACTTCCTTGGGACATTGATCCAAATAAAATCTCATAAACCCTGCCCCTTGACAATGAAGTTCAGCTCTTCCCTTCATATTGACACAGCCTGACAGTCTCAGAAGTAACCTGGGTCGGTGTCGCCATGGTTACCTTATGACTTCTGAGGAGGGAAGTTGATGAATAAGGCCCCAGGTTTATTCCCTTCAGCTCCTCAGGCCGTGTCCAGACGGTCTGTGGGAAAAATAAAAAGAGCAAATGTATCAAACTTATTTCTTTAGACCTCAAGCAACAGGGGCGTTTAATTTGGAAGCCACCTAGCTTGGTCCCTAACACAGTCAAGTATATTGGAAATGAATTTTTTTGTTTGTTTTGTTTTTGAGACAGGGTCTTAATGTAGGCCAGGTTGGATTGGAATTTGCTTTGTAACTAAGGATAACCTTGAGTTTTTAATTCTCCTGCCTCCACCTCCCAAGTGCTGGGATTTTCATGTGCTAACTGCTACAGGGCTTTCGTGCATGCCAGGACAGCATCCTATCAACTTGACTGAGCGACAGCCCCAGCCCTGCGCACAAGGCCCTGCTGCCTCACGCCTGCTTTCGCCGCCCTTGGAGTCTCCTGCATTTGCCTTCCTGTACCTGCTTATCCCAGGGGCGGTCTTGTTTACTGTCTCCTCCACTTGTCCCTGAGCTATTGGAAGCGATGGCTGCTTCCCCACCAGGTCCCCATGTTCCTACGGTAGATGTAGCCTGGCTGACCTGAGCTGAAATGATTTCAAGTTGGAAGCAGCTGTGTGTGCTTTTAGACCTGTCTTGGCACAAATTGTGGCCTTAAAACCCTTCGTTCAAAGAAAAATCAATGCCTCCCCTATTTTATAATTAGCTTGGAGTAATAAGAAAGCTGAACCGGGAACCTGAGAATTGATTGAAATCTTGGCCCTGCTGCTTTCTAGTTGGAGATTTGGGGTAAGTCTTTAACCTGTGTTGGAACTTGAGTATTTGGTATAAATACCATAAGCAACCTAAGACTTATTAAAAGAGAGAAACGAAAACACATAGAACTCATCCATGAAGAAAAACAAAGGAGTTTTTGTGTTATTGAAAATTTTGTAATGAGTACGTTTTGTTACCATGAAGGACTAAGGTGTGGTTTTAAATTTTGAATGCTACCCGTCCCCCAGAAAGCCCTTTTGGGGGAATTCTTCATGGTTAAAACCTGGTAAAGGTTTTATATACTGGATGTTCCTACTTACAGACTAGGGAAGATCTGAAAAATCTTCCTGGTTTGGGCTCTCGCCTATGCCCTAGTTCCTCCTCCCTGGACTTCCAGTCTGCAACCCCCGATGGGGTGTTTCTCCCAGGAAAAGTTTGTACTGACATCTGATGACTGCAAGGCCAGTCCCAGGTCCTTCAGGCACTGGAGGAAGCCAAGGCTTCAGGCCTTTCCTCACCTCCAGGCTGACTGTACCTTTCCTGCCTCTGTCACTGCATTTGGCAATCTTACCTCATCTGCCCCAAGGCAGTGTCTCTCTAAGGACACTGGTACCTCTCTCATTCTGATGCCAAGGTTCCTGGCACATAGTAAGTGCTCAAGAAACCCAATGGCGTTATAGACTCGGGTAGAGGACAGGATGTCAAACTGCCAGGTATTATTTCGTGCCTGAGTCTCTGCTTCAGAGGAACTTGAGCCAAGTTCCATGGACATAGCTTTGGCTGTGCAGTTATGAATATTGTGAAGGAAAACCAGCAAAAAAGGTACAGCTCAGGTTGGCAGGGGAGGCACTGATGTGCTGTGACAAGAATCAGCTTCATGTTTTAGCAACGAAAGGACAAATTCTTTGGCAGTGAACCTCTGAGCCTCCAGTGTGACCCATCTCATGGCTCCTTCACAGCAAAGATGGATCAGAGACTCCTGGGGCTCCCCTTACTGGGCGGGGTGGGCCTGGGCAGCTGGTATCTTCTTTCATGCGGCTGTTAGGGTTTTTATTGTTGTGAACAGACACCTGTACCACTGTACCTCTTATAAAGGAACACATTTAATTGGGACTGGCTTACAGTTCAGAGGTTTAGTTCATTACCATCATGGTGGGAAACAGGGTGGTGTGCAGGCTGACATGGTACTGGAGGCCACACCTCCTAATAGTGCCACTCGCTATGAGCCTACGGAGAGAGGGGGCACATTTTCTTTCCAACCACCACATGCCCACATGCCTCCAGCTTCAACTCCTGGTTAGGGCTCAGTGACTCATGGGGTTTTTTTGTTTTTTGCTTTTTTGTTTGTTTGTTTTTTTTTGTTTTTTGTTTTTTTTCTCTTTTTCTTTTTTCTTTGTTGTCCTCACTGTTAAACTGAAGACACCAGTTCTGTGTTGATGCCTCCTTGGGTCACCATTGCTTGCCCAAAGCCCTTCCATGCTTCTCAACTTGCCTCAAGATAGACTTTTAAATAACTGTCATAGAGTGAAGCTCAATTTATCACAGAGTCTCCCCCGTGTATGGGTCTGTTCTCTACTGGAGCCACAGGGCTTGGCCCCATCACTACATTTCAGAACATTCCCATCACCCCCCAAAGAAACTCATACTCACCAGTGCTCACCTCTTCCCCATTCCCTAGTGGAACCGCAGCTGCTTCTCCTGTGGATTCTCCCATTCTGTCTACTGTGTCTAGATGGGAATCATGCATTATATGGCCTTTTGTGGCTAGCTTCTTTTACTAGTACATTGCTTTCAAAGTTCATGTATCTATAACCAGTAGATAATTCTTCTTTATGGCCAAATAATATTTCAAAGTGCAGATTTTGCTTAACTCGTTTATCTGTTGATGGATACTTCAGTTGTTTCTCCTTTTGGAAGCTTTGAGATATACTGTCATACGCAGTTGTGTTCAGGGTTTGTGTAAGCAAATGTTTTCAGTTATTTGTGTATTTATGAATGAAATTCCTAGACATTTGGTATGTCGGGAGTGGTTTCGATTTCTTAACTGAGGGACAAGGATCCTACACATTTGGTGTCTATAAGGGGCTCTTGTGGAGTTCTAGAACCTTCTCCTTTCTCTTGGATCATATCGCACCTGAGCAACTTCTACGACCCACTCCCTGGCACGGTCAGCCTGTAGCCTCTAAACGGGACAACCTCGTCCGAGCTCTCCTCAGACAACCAGGCGCTGCAGGGTACTTGATCACACTGTGAATCCCAAGACTGATGTTGACTGGAAAAATCGGTTTCTAGTTGTGGTGTGACTTAGCCTTAGTACACACCTTTAATCTCTTTGGTTGGAACACAGACACACCCTTAGCACACACCTTTAATTCCAAACAAGGAAGTAGAGTGAATTTGTAGAAGGAAGCACGGAAGTTTGAAAGTGATGTCTAATTGAGTGGCAGACAAAGTGTCGAATCAGAGAATGATTTGACAGAATAGGATACGCCCAGCTCTCCCAAGAAGAGAGAGGAAAGGGAAGCTACCTGAGGGGCAGTGCAGAGAGGAGACAGTTTTACTGCAGGAGTTTTACAGAGACAGGTTGGAGAGAGAGCAAGCTAGACACCGGTAAAGGCAGAAGGAGCCAGAGAGTGAGAAGGAACCAGAAGATGAGAAAAGATTGCCAAAGTTAGCGTGAGGCCAAGCAGGGCAATTCAGGAGAGGAAGAGAGAGAAGCTAGACTGAATGAGTCATCTTGGAGAGGAGTTTAAGCCCAAACAGCTGAGTCGAACCAGCCAGCCAGAGCGCAGGAAGAACTAGAAAGGGGTGAGTTTATTCAGCAACAAGTTTCAGAGACTGAAAACATTGTAAGGATTAGATTGTAAGGAGTCTAGAAGTTTCCAGGATTAGCCCTAAGTTAGCAGATGGGGGCAGTAATCCTCTGAGACAACAATTACATCAGGAGAATTAAAAAGTACAATTACAAGTAGGGATTCTTCTGTGAAGAAAGCAACCCTCTTCCCAAGCTTGTGGAGCTTGTAATACGGTGGAAGGAAGCAGGCAAACAAACACAATGCTATTAATAGGCACACATGTGCATAGCTGGCTAGTTACCAGAACTGTTTCCTTAGCTACTGTGGAATCATTCCTGTCTCAGCAGGCACAAAGATCACAGTTTCTGTTTTCTCTCCATCTGTGGTCTAATCATGACCAGGTGTGGTCACGTGATCAGTCAGGTGTGGTCACGTGATAGCCTTTGGAAATGAGATGAGAATAGACGTGACCCTTGTCTTCTGGCTTTAAAGAAATAGATGGGCCTGTATTTTGGGTATCAGGGGGCTTTGAGACCACAGGGGATATCAGGTCCACAAGACGCAAGGAGCCTGGGGCCTAAATCACCACGTGGACTGAAATGTTGGGGTCATTTCGTGAAACAGCTAGCATTTTCCTAATAATAAAATCAAGAGAACTTTACCATCAATTATTATCAGTCAGGCCCATGTTTTCTAGAAACATCTAAGATACTCTGACATTCGCTTCCTGCTTTGTGCCTTCTGTATCCGATCGTCTAAGCCAACCTTGTCCCCACAATTTTTCTACCCATCCAGAGAATTTCCCAGAGCATGCTCTGTAGAGCTGGCCAACTGAGAGGGATCACAGACTACAGACATTAGGGAGTCGGGGGAAGGATATTTGCATATTATATTAATTATATTAATAATCCTTCTCTAGTCTTCCCAAGTCTCTCCATCAGTCACATAGTTCTATGTCTATTATTAGATGTTTCCTATTTTGGAGTTCTAAAACTTCCAAAAACCAGCTAGCAGAGCTCTACCTAGGTGAGGGCCCCTGTTCTCTCAGAGTCAGTCTCTGCGTGTTGTACAACTGCCACTTCCTGGGTGTTGAAAACCAGTAAGCCCATATGGAAACACAGAAGGTGTTTCCACATTCCACATTCCACATTCGTCCCACCTGGAAGAATGTGTCCCCAGGTATCGCTCTAAGTGGCTCTTCTCTTTCCCCACATCTGCTCCAGGTTCCCCCTCTCAGTCTACTTCCTTTCCTTCCTTACCATCCCAACCTTCTTACCTCTGCCTCCCCATTTCCCAGAAATCTTCCAGCCCTCTCACAAGTTTGGAGTCTTCGCTTCTAGCTTTCACTCCTTTTTTTCCTTACTCAAAGAATCAAGATTTCCCACTGTGCCCCATGACCTGTAACCCCCCACCCCCACCCCAGGGCATGCACTCTTCTTCCTCTGGGCCTACTATTCTTAAAGTAGACCAAAGGGGTTTGTAAAGAGCCTGAGTTTGTGTGTCGTAGTAGACATTCAAATCATGGCTGTTTTCTGCCTTTTAAGGTTTGAAACATCTGCCGCCGTTTAAACATTTCATACATCTGTATCAAATTGAATCAAGGGTGCTTGGAAATATATTAGAAACATTACTGGAGGGTGGCATGGGTTAGTTTGAAAATAAACGGTTTGTTATAGCAGCTAGCACTCTTACCTCTCAGTGAGTCTAAACAGAGTCAGACGTGGTGGTGGTGCAAACCTGCAGTCTCAGTGTTTGGGATGCAAAGATCTAGAAGATCACTCTAGCAGTAACTCTACAGGGCTCAGATCTAGAGTCTGAGGCCAGCCTGGGCTACAAAGTGCATGCCAGGCCAATATGGGTTACAAAGCAAGAACCTGTCTCAAACAAAAACCCCAAACTGAAACCAAACCGCACATGATGTAATCAGACGGTGGTATAGAAGAAAGGCCGGTTTGCTCCTGTGGGGCAGCCAGCAGTTAGCAGCAGGTGTTTCGTCCCTGCAACAGATGGTTCTGGCCTCTCACTGCGAGTTCCTTTCCAGTTTACAGACACCTGCACTTTTGCATGTGCTGAGACCACAACATTTCTGGTTATAACGCTTCATTATTTTCAGGAGTGCTTAATCCAAACTGGGGCTTCCTTGAGCTTCCAAAGTGGACCCGATCTTATAAGGGTTTCAGTAGACGTGTGAGGTGTGGTTCCTGCTTCTCAGAGATGAGATTTTCAGATTTGTCTGTGAGATCTCTAGTTAGGCTTGTTGGAAATCTACATGTGGGAGGCACTGCAATCAGCCTTTTAAAATTCTATCTACAGGATTGTTCTAGGCATTGGCTGCTATACTGACCCAGGAGGGGCTTGAGGGGGCAAACAATTTGTTCAAGGCCATAGTGAGTAGACACTGTTGCTACAGGTCTCTGAGACTCCAGAGTCCCATTCTCTTGGCTACTGTGTTTTGTAAGAGGGTGAAAGTCCAGACTTGCTCAGCCACCTGTGTTAGGGTTAGAAAGCAAATTCCATTCCACTGCGTCTAGGGGTCCCCCAGCCGTGTGATAGAGCTGGTTTAAGTCTGGTTAAAAGGACAGCTCTGCTTTGAAAGTGGACTTGGGGAAAGAAAAGGAGAAGAACTGTCAGACTGCAATTGTGTTTCTTTTCTTTCTTAGTACAGCCCTGGCTGTCCTGAAACCAGGTCTGTAGGCGAGGCAGGCCTTGAACTCAGAGATCTGCCTGCCTCTGTCTCCTGAGTGCTGGGATTAAAGGAGTGTGCCACCCATACTTGGCTTTCTTTTCTTAATATGTGTGAACATTTTGCCTGCAAATATGTCTGTGGGCCACATGTGTACAGTGCCTATGAAGACCAGAAAGAGACGCTGGATCTCTTGGGGCTGGAGTTACAGACAGTTGTGAGCCATCTGTGTGTGCTGGGCATGAGTCCCAGGTCTCCCGGAAGAGCAGGCGGTGCCATTAACCGAGACCACTGTAGTCACCATATTTAGTTTATTCTAATGCCATTGATGAATTTTTGTTTCTTTGTTTTTCTGTGTGTTTCAGTAATAGTTCTTGCAATGATAGCAGAATCTTCAAATGTTTCAAATAGATGCAATTTACCAGTGGACAGCTCAGTTTCTACCTCCAGGAAAGGCTGTTCCCTCTCCCCGTGATAGGAAGTGGGAGTGCAGAGCAGATGACAGCTGAGGCTTATCTTGGGATAGTTTTGGAAGGTGGGGTGAGGCTTCCGTCTCTAGTATTCCTGAGACAGAATGAAGGGTCCCGTCTCTCCCCTGGAACCACAGTTGTTACTCCTGACCCATCTAGACCAGTCTGGCTGCAAGTCTCCTCTGGAAGCTACTTGTAGGAGGTGTGCCCAGTGATGGTCTCTTGGGGCTTTGAGGGTTGATATTCAATGGAAATATTGAGAAAGGAACTCCGAGTGGGAACCGCCTGCAAGAATGTGTCCCTTGAACATCGTTTCCCCCCCATGTTGGCACTTGGCTTCGTTTTCATCCTTTCTTGGCTGTGTAGACTGACTTTTGCCTCCAGCTCCTGCAGTCACACATTCTCTCATACAGCTGTATGGTTCTTCCCTTGCTTGTCCCTTGTCCCTGCCTTTGCTGTGTGACTTGTTTAGTCAGTGGATTGTAGTGGACATACAAGCAAGGACCTGCCATACTTTCTCATGGTTAGCCTTGTCTTGCTCTTTCTAGCATATGCCAGGCTAGCCCACCAGGCTAGCCCACCAGGCCGATCAGATTGCAGTTGGCCACACTCAGCCTGCATCCGATTGTGTCCAGCCACTATGTAAATGAATGAGTAAAATGTATGTATGTTCCGAGAGCCTGATTACAGTAGCTGGTTGCTAACCCAGTGAGTTTCTTCTCATGTGTTCTGTTCCAACGTTCGTTTTGCCAAAGCTGTGAGTCAGAGTTCCCAAACCTTGGTTGGGATATATGTTTGAATCTCTATGTCTTCAAGTCCAGAAGTCTGCCTCCAAGACTTAAGGCTGAGAGCAGGAGTTGTGGGCAAGTCTAGAAAGGAAGGAAGAGTTAGGAGATAAAACTCGTTGTGGGGAAAGAATCTGTTATTGAAGAAATAGGTGGTTGTGAAATGAACAACTGTTTGAGCTTTAGGTTAAAGCTTCTGGGTGGCCAACCCTTATGGGACACAAGGACTGTGTGTGCCAGGAATTCACAGTCTGACCGTGAGATGGAGGATTCTGCCTGTACGTGAACCGCAAGACCAGAGGTGACACAGACGCCATCAAGCCCTTTTAGGAAGGACCACAGATTATCTGAGTTGTGACAGATACATATACATATGGAAAATACAGAAAATGATAAGGAAAAGTAAGACTCATCTATGATATTTAGCCAAAGGTAGTTATAAAATTGGCATTTAGAATTTTCCCCAAATTCTTAATTCTTTTTATTCCACCTTTAAGACAATGCACATTATCTTAGTAATTCTTCCACACTGTTTAAAAAAAAAACCTTGGAAAATACCAGTCTCAGTGAGTGCCATTCTTCCATTGGCTGACTATTTTGATATCTGTAAATCAATCTAGTGTTAGACATATATTCTCTAGTTTTTCTTTTGAGACAGATCCTGCTGAACAGTGCAGACAGCTTGGATCTCACTGTGTAGTTCAGGTTGGCTTTGAACTCACTCTCCTCCCTCATCTGCTTCCTCTGAGTGATGTATTTATAAACTTGTGCTACCAGATGCAGGTTCATTTGTTTGTTGTTATTGAGTGTTTGATTGGTTGGTTTTTCAAGTCAAGGTTTCTCCATATAGCCCTGGCTGTCCTAGAACTTGCTTTGTAGTCTAGGCTGGCCTCGAACTCAGACACCTCCCTGCCTCTCCTTCTTGAGTGTGGGATTAAAGGTATGTACCACCATGCCCAGCCAGGTTAATTTGTTTAAATGTGCATGAATGCTTTGCCTGCATGTCTGTCTGTCTATCTGTCTGTCTGTACTCCATGTGTGTTCCTGGTGCTATTAGAGGCCAGAAGAGGACATCAGATCCCCTGGAACTGGATTCATGGCTGACTGTGGGCTACCATGTGAGTGTTGGGGATGAACCCATTCTCCACCGGTCACTGGTGATGCTGCTGGGTTTCCAGTGGTCTGTGTGCCTTCATCAACTCCACACTTGGCACATTCCTGAGTTCTTACTTTGCCTTGGTTTCTGGGGCACCATAGATTTGCATTCTGCTTATATAAATGACTGTGGGTCATCTCCAGTCTTTGCAGCCCCCCTCATATTTCTGTATCTCAAGGCTAGAAGCTGCGTGACTTAGCCCCATGGACCTCTGCTCTGCTTTCCACACACTCACTCCCTTTAGTCTCATGATTTTCAAGGTTGTCTTGTAGGATTGCTGGTAACTGTGGCTTTATCTCCCCCGCCATCCTGGAGTGGAGTGTCTGTCTGCTTCGTCATTTGGCCCTCACAGGATCTCCAAGCAAACATATCTTAATAACCATCTGATCAGTCCCTGCTCCAGACATGCAGGCTTCCTTCAGCTGATTCCTTCCTTCTACTTGTTAAGGCTGAAATCCTTGGTATCAACTTGGATTCTTCTCTCCTTCAGCACTCCTAACCCAAACAATGGCTTCTGTTGGCTCCACCTCTCTCTACTCACAGCACTACCAACCCCCTTCTCCCTCATCTACCAACCCCATCATCTCCCTCACATAGATTGTGGCAAAGCTTCCAGCTAATCTCTGTCTGCTTGGCTTTCCCCACAGTTTCCTCTCCCAAATCTATCTTCCACGTAGATGCTAAGCTGACAGCATAGAATTCTCAAATCACCCTCCTATGGCATCCAATCTATTCCACCAGAAAGCTGAGACCCTGGCTTGTGAGACCAGAGGCTCACTGGCCTCTAGCCCCCTGGTCTCTTCACTATTGCTCTCTACACAGCATGCTTGTACACAGGGCCTTTGTGATGGGCACTGTGCCACAGCTGGAGTCCTCTGCCAGCTATTACGCTGCCTTCAGCCTCCTTTCCTCCAGCTCCTGCTTGGAGACAGCCCAGGGAGTGAAGTCTTGGAGAGACCTTGGCAGAGGAGAATGATCGACCAACTACATGAAGTAGGGACATTGAGAGCCCTGCTAGTTGGATGGATCTCCTGAAACTCAGTGCTTGCCCCAGGAGACAGAGCTTTCTACACTGTGTCCCACAGAGAGCAAAGGCAGCTAAGATACAGAACAGGATCCTCCTGCTGGCTCGGGGAGGGACAGAAATGACAGTTAGCAAGATGATGGAGGAGTAAGAACAATCGTTTTGTAAAGAGTGAAGAACTAGGTAAAAGTATTCAAATCTTTCTAGGCCATGAGGCTGCTCGCTGGGACTTGATATTAGAAATCAAGATACTTTGCAATTTAATTTCCTCCCAGGAGGTTTTGTGGCACCCAGCACTGGAAGATGCTGTACCCGCTTAAGTCTTCCTTCAACGTGGCTGATCCAGCCATCCATCCAGTTAAAGACAAGTTTTAATCTTCTTTGCCTTTGTTCTGGATTCTAAGAGGGAGTCAAAAACTGTCTAACAACTCCTACCCTGGAAGAAAAGAGTCTTGTGAGTTAATTCAGAGTCAAAAGAGAGGGAAAACCCAGAATTAAGCGAGGAAGACACACACACACACACACACACACACACACACACACACACAAATGCAAGCTGAGAAAGTGATCGTCTAAGATATGAAAGAGCACACTGCTATGAATATCACCATGAAGGGCATTTCAATGTATACTTCATTTACTTATTCTATGTGTACACTCTTTAATTATGATTATTATTATTATTTTGATTATTTTATCCATTTTTATGATTATAATTATTTTATAATAATTATTATTATTGTAGATGTGGAGAGTGGTGAACACCGCAGGTGCTGGATGGAAGCACAGGAGTAACGGTCAGTCATCTTAGCAGCAACAGTTCTGGGAAAGAGTCTGGGGGAGGGGATTATCAGACAGTCTCATCTTGGGAATGAGCTCCACAGTACCAAGTGAATGTCATTGTAAAATAAAGTCCTGCTTCTGGGAAGAAGGGAGTTAAGTGACCATCAATGGCTTCAATAATTCTTTCTTACCTGACCCAAACATTCTAGACTTTATATTTTTTTTTAGCATTCTGTTCTCTGTAATTATTACTCAAATCAACAGTCAATTTAAAAAAAATCAACAGCTCCCTTTAATGCCTACTTCCTCATAGATGAAGTACGATGGACTTTTCATGTACCTGAAATAGTGGGAAACAGATTAAGATGGGCAACACATTTATTATTTTTATTATTTTATTTGTGTTTATTATATTATTTTAATCATTTATTTTTTATCATTTATTAATTTAAAATTATTTGAGATTCAAGATCTGGTCCTTTATTTGTTCCTCTTCAAGGTTTAGTTTGACTGAATTGAGACTTAGAAGTAGATCTCAGCGAGGACAGTGAATGTCTCTTAGTGACCTGTCCTGGTGGTTGTTTTTGACTTCTTTCACTCCTTTGGCCAAAAGATTAGTATATTCTGCAGCTTCCTTTTAGTAATATCTCTCTCTCTCTCTCTCTCTGTCTCTCTCTCTCAGATCAGGTCTCTCTTAGCCTGCCTCTCCTGGAGTTTGCTGTGTATACTAGGCTGGCCCCAAAGTCAGAGATCCCGCTGCCTCTGCCCGTGTAGTGCTGAGATTAAAGGTGTGGATCACCACACCTGACACCCAGTGAGTTAGTTCTTCAGGCTACACCTTAGTCAATGTTTGTGTCACAGGACACGTGGAGAAACATGACGCTGAGTCTCGGCTACTCTGGTCCTGGGCGTCTTACCATCTTCAAGGGTTTTCTCACAACATATTGGTAGACACTCATCTTTAGAGAGAATGAAGAACTTTTGGATTCTGCTAGCTCTTTTGGACTCCAACTATCAAGGCACAGTAGTATCTGTCAGACCTAGCATAACTCCATCCCCCTTCAACAATAACCAAGTTGAGAACAGTCAGATTGGCAACCACCGTACCTCCACAAACGGACCTGAGTTCACTCTCTCCAGTTCGCCTTGGTCTATAACAAGAAAGCCCCTCACTCAACAGCAGGCATGCTGTGCTGAGGGTCAAGACACCTTACTTCATGGGAAAACCTTGTTTGTCGTTCTCACTGACTCAGACCGCATAACCTTTCCACTCTTTACCTGGAGCAGCGGCAGCTACTTCTGTGACCGTGTGCTTCTCAATAGAAAGTACAAAGTTTGTGTTTGTTGTCCACCCAGTGACAGCTCAGGGGCTGGGAAGAAGATGTGCAGCTTCGTCCTGATAAAGCTGACCACCTAGGAGGTGCCACAAAACAGAGTAGTCACTGTTAAGATACTGGCTCGTAGATCATGCAATGAAAGACTGGGGTCCCTGAGACACAGTACTGCATGGTTTCCTTTATTGTCAAGAATTTCCGAGCAGTAGTGCATTGGTGGGTCGACTACGGTACACTCAGCAGTCTCTGGAGTTAAGCTAGGCTGAGAGTGTGAGGAAGAGTGGCAGTGCAGGGAGAGATTTGTGGAGGTCAGCGGAGATTAAGATTGTAGATTAAGGCAAGTAGTGGTCACTGCGTAACAATACGAATGTATGAGGAAGCTAGCCAGGGCTGGACAAGATCCACCCAGGAGGGCTTCAGGGGAGATTCCCATCAACCAAATCGGAACCCTCAGCCATCCCTGGGGATGGAGAGAAGGCCCAGTGCTTGAGAACAATTGCTGCTCTTCCAGAGGACACAAGTTCAGTTCCCAGCATCCATATTGGGTGGCTCGCAACCACATATAACTCTGGCTGCAGGGTGTCCAAAGTCCTCTTCTGTCTTTTGTGGTCTCCCACACACAAATGTGTGCCATCAGTCACCTCCCAAGCACGTGTATCCGTGCACACATGTATACATACATATATACATTATACATACATACATATGAATAAAACCTAAAAAAAACCCAAATCATACACATAAATGCACACACACAGACACAGACACACAGACACAGACACACACGGACACACAGACACACACAGACACACACACACACACACACACACACACACACACACACACACAAAACCTACAACATCCCAAATCACTAGGTAGTCAATTTATTTGAACAAAACCAAAGCTTGGTGTTAAACGATAGGAAGAAAACACAGCCTCCTTTTGATCTTGAGCTAAGCAAAGTTCTCTTAGCTGCAATATTGGCAGTGAGATCCCTAACATTTTAAATGAGTATATCAACTTTATTGATCATGGTACAAAACTGGCCACTGGCCCACAGGTGTTACGCCGGTCTCTTTGATTTTAGTCATCTTAAGTGGGCGGAAAAGGATGTTGGTAATGTCTTGATAATGTGCTTTGAAGTTTTGAATTTTAGTAAAGTCCAATGTCCTCTTAGAGAGTCTTGTACTTTTGCTGTAGTTTATAACAAATTTCTATTTAACCCGAAGTCATAAAGATTTATGTGTATTTTCCTAAGTGTTTTATAGTTTTGTCTTTCCTCGTTCGGCCCCCTTTGGTTAGTTGTTTAAGGTTGAAGAAGGAAGTTCTTTATTGTGGTACAGAGCTGGGTTATCAAATGTAAACAGAGCATGTGCAGTTTACTGTATGCCGGTTACACCTCAAAGTCCGTTCAAGTCTGGTTCTTTCACGTGATGTAAATTTATGATGGAAGCTTTAGGAAAGGGTGTATAGATTTTGCTTTTTATTCCATTTTTAAAATCTTAAATCTGGGTATAGGGATATAGTTCAGTTGGTAGACTATGTCTACCTAATACCTACAAGCATTGTCTGACATGCACAGGGCCCTGGCTCAACCCCTAGGACCACAAAAGGGAAGGAAAAAATCATGTTTTAATAATTCTCAAGAATATTATTATTCTAAACATTAAGTAACAATGTACATTTAAAAAACATACTTATTTCATTATTTAAAATGTCAAATTCCTTTAAAATAATAGAAGCATAAAAATCAATGCATCCCATATTTGAAGAATCTTAGGCTAGAAAGGACCCGAGGCTTTACAGAGAAAAGAATGGCTCTCCTAACTCCTCTTGTGAAGTTGAGGTCTCATTAGATAGCCCTGGCTGTACTAGAACTCTCTATAAGACCAGGCTGGTCTCCAACTGAGAGAGATACCTATCTCTGTGAGGAACTGGGAGTAAAGGCATACGCCTCCACACACCGCTACCCCACCTTTTATTTATTTATGTATATGTCTATCATGTTTTAATAAGACATAGTGATTGTCAATGAGATATGTTTAACCTTGCTCTTGTCTGTCTCTAACACATCACCGAGGCCTCTTGCGTCCTTTCCTGGCCTTCCTGAAGTTAACCCTGGCTGAGAGCTCTCCCAGCAGTGAAGCCAAAACAGACCTGCATTCATTCTGGGCCTTGCCAGACCCTCTGAGCTGAGCGGCTGGATCCTGCTTGACTTTATCACATGCCAGGAGTGGCAGAGAGATAGCTATGGGAGGACTGATGACTTAGAGGCTTCTCCAAGCCCTATCCACATCTAAAGGCCAGGAGATGGATATGACCCTTGACCTCCTCCACTCCCAGGTTGCTGTGCCCCTCACAAACAGCTCAGTCTGGGACATGCCTATTCCTGTTTTTGTTTGTTTGTTGTTTTTTCTCTTTCAGATGAGGTATCTCTATGAAGTATTGGCTACCCCAGATCGCTCTATGTAGATCAGTCTTGGCTTGAACCTAAAGATTCTTCTGTCTCTCAGGGCAGCTACTGCCTGTGGAGAAGAGGCTGGCAGGAGGAAGCAGCCCCAGAGGTCCCGGAGAAGCAGCTTCTTGTCTTCCTCAAAGCTGTTGTCCTAAGTTCTCATCTGTGATGAAATGCTTGGAGAGGAGCATCTTGGGGGATGAAGGGTCTGATTGAGCTCCAACAGCACATCTGTGCCATCTACTTGCTTTTTCCTTTCCCTTTGTCAAAGTGGCCTTCCCTGGGACAGAACCCAAGCCTGGGCTGATGGAAAGGAGGCTGAAGGGCAGCGTAATAGCTAGGAGAGGGCATCCAGCTGAAGGGACCGTGCACACCAGGAGGGTGAGGAGGCCCTGGACATTCCACAGTGAGGTGGGTGAGCACACCACAGCCCCACCCCCTTTCTAATGGGGAGACAGAGAGGAAAATAAACAATGTGACCTTAAGGTCACACAAAGGCGCCATGCATGTGTATGAGATGTGCGGCTTGGTCTTTATGCTACCACCCCAACAACTGGAGCAAGGGCTGTCTCCAAACCTGTTCCCTGCCTGTAGATCTGGTTCCCCTAACTGGGTTGCCTTGATTGACCTCAGTGGGAGAGGATCTAGTCCTGGAGTGACTTGATGTGCCAGGGTGGGAGTATAACCAGGGGAGCTTCCCCCTCCTCAGAGGGGAGGAGGGGAAGGAGGGGAGGAGATGCATGAGGGGGTTACTGGGAAGAGGAGGAGCTGATCATGGGATGTAAAGTGAATAATAAATAATGAAAAAAATTACAAAAATAATAACAGGACAAGGTAACAAAGAGGAAAGACTTAGCAATGAGTGGCCGCCATGGTTTGGGCAGGAAATACTCTACAAGGAGCTCATGTCTCAGTTCTCAGCTGCTAATGTGGTCTCTGGGAAGTGATTGGATCAGGGGGTTTAAGCTTCAATAATGGATTACTCCACGGATGGATTCATACTTTGATGGCATTATTGAGAGGAAATAGTGGTAGGTAGCTTCCTGAGGTGTGCCTTTAATGTGCTCCTTGTCTGTAGCTTCTCTGGGGCCTACCTCTCTGTTTCTTAGCTGCCATGAATCAAGTGACCTCATATTCCTGCTGCTGGGACATTTCACTTTATCTTAGGCCCAAAACAATGCAGCCACTGACCTTGGGCCCAAACCCAAAACTGGAGTCAAAATTAAGTTCTTTTCCCTTAAAGCTGTTTTCCCCCCTCAGAGATCTGTAACAGTGACCAGATACTCACAGAATCACTTGGGTGAACAGTTGTGGGTGGCAGGAATCTACAAGACTAGGGTAAACCCCGCTGGCTCCTGAGGAAGGAAGAGTCTGTCCTTGGGGACGTGGCCTGTGGTCCGTTGCTCAGGCCAAAGTGGATGGACACACACCCACAGTGCGTATGGGCAGAAATGACGGAATGTGTGCTTATTGATAACAGTACTAGAAAGAACACAAGGTCAGGAGGGAGATGGGCTGGAGGGCACCAGGGGGAGCTGAGGGAGGTAGTAATGTGTGATAGGATCAATATACGTTGTGTACTTGTATCCAACATTCAAAGAATAAAAACACTGTTTAAAAAGACAAGCCCAGCTGGGCAGTGGTGTCATCCATCTTTAATCCCAGCCCGTGGAAAGCAGAGACAGGCAGATGTCTGAGTTCAAGGCCAGCCTGGTCTACAGAGTGAGTTCTAGGATAGCCAGGGCTATAGCTACATAGAGAGAGCCTGTCTCAGGGGGGAAAAAGCTTTCAAAAAGCTGCATCTGGGGCTCTCCTGTCTTGTAGATGTCATTTCCTCTCAGCTGAAGAGCTAGCTCCAAGCCGTGCAGTCCTGGAGTTTAATGTGGAAAAAAAAGTTGTTTTAAAACCAGTCTGGGCTCTTCATGGTGTGTTTGTTTAGCATTAAATGTGTCACTACTCACACTTGAGGAGAGCTCCTTCAAGAACAAAGACTCAATGTTTCAGTTGGAAAATTTCCTCACCTTAAAAGTGGGGCTTTTATTGGAACACTTATCCTTTAGGGATGGGCTGTGAACAGACAGAAGAAATATCACCATGTTAGTGCTACTCAAAGTAAGTATTTGGCCTTTTCGTGGGACCTCCCTCCTCCCTCATCACCCCTCCCTGCCCCCTCCCTTCCCTCTCTCTCTCCCTCCCTCTTCCCCACCGTGTGTGTGTGTGTGTGTGTGTGTGTGTGTGTGTGTGTGTGTGTTTATGCATGTGATGTCAGAGGACAGTCTCCAGTCTAGTTTCTCCTTGGTTTTGGAGACAAGGTCTCCAACTTGCCTAGTGCTCACCAGTTCAACTAGACCGGCTGCCCAGCAAGCCCCAGGGCCCCAAATGTCTCTACCTCCCCAGCATGGGGATTACAAGCGCATACCATCATGTTTGGACTTTTAAAAATGAGGGCTCTGAAGAGTGAACTGAGGTCCTGACACTTGTGTGGCAAGCACTCTACAGAGTGAGCTACCTCTCTAGCCTCCATAACTCACTTAAAAAGATACTTTATTTGTATGTATGGGTATGGCTGGTGCTCTCTCTCTCTCTCTCTCTCTCTCTCTCTCTCTCTCTCTGTGTGTGTGTGTGTGTGTGTGTGTGTGTGTGTGTATGTATGAGTTTGAGTGCCCATGGAGGCCTGAAGGGAGTGTCAGATCCCCGGAGCTGAAGGTACAGGTGGTTGTGTCACCTGACGTGGATGCTAGAACTGAACTCAGGTCCTCTGCCAGAGAAGCAAATGCTCTTACCCACTGAGCCATCTCTCCAGCCAGCCCCGCACCTCTCTCTTAGTAGTGGGGTCGGTTGAAAACGTGGAAGGAGGGCTGGTATACTGAAACCTGTGCCTCAGTCTCCAGTGCCTCAGTGTGTGGAGAAGGACGGGGAGTCAGGTGGATGCTGTGTTCTCTGCTTCCTTTGACTTTCCTCTGGGCTTCTGTTGCCGGTGGAACCCACATACCTGAGAGAAGCCGGAAACAATGATTTGGGCTCATGGTTCGGGAAGGTTGAGCCTGTAGTCACTTAGCTCACACACACACACACACACACACACACACACACACACACACACACACACACACACACTCACACACACACACACACACACACACACACACACACACACACACACCTCACACACACACTTACACACTAACACACACACACACACACCTCACACACACTTACACACCCTAACACACACACCACACACTCTCCCACACACACACACACTTAACACACACACACACACCTCACACACACTTGCACACTTAACACACACACTACACACTCTCACACACACACACACTACACACTCTCACACACACTTACACACACACTACACACTCTCACACACACTTACACACTTAACACACACACTACACACTCTCACACACACACTTACACACTTAACACACACACACACACACACACACACACACAAATGAAAACAAAACAGCACCAGAATCAGATCAGCCTGGGTTCTTGGTGTTGTGACCTGAGTAAGAGAGGTACTTTGTTAGAAGTTTTGTGGCAAAGATCCCATGGTTTTAGCTCTTTCTTCGATAGCTGTAACACAAGATTGTCTTGGTCTTGAGAACTTCCCTCAAGCCATCTAATCCCACCCACCCATTTTCATTCTTAATCTCTCTGCCTTTCTAACTAGGAACTATATGTACTACAAACATGAATGTGTGCATGTGTGCTTGTGCATGTGTGCATGTGTGTGTGTGTGTGTGTGTGTGTGTGTATGTGTGTGCATGCATGAACTACATGTACATATCAGGGTGTCCCTACACACACATGGAGGCCAGTTGCTCCATGTTGAATGAGGTCAATGTTGAATGTTTTCCTCAGTTGTTTCTTCATTTTATTTTGAGGCAGAGTCTCTCCCTGAACTGAGCTCATCAGCCAGCTGGACCAGCAGGGCAGCAGGCTCCTGTATCCTTTTGCCTTTACCTCCCTAGTGCTGGCAGGAGCACGTGTGTCCCATGTGGGTGTTGGGGTGTAGAGTAGATGCTCTTGGAAATGGATTTACTTCTTGACTCAAACAATTCAGTTCTGGTGCTCGTCCTTTACTCAACAGCCAAATACTTCAGAGAGTCTGACTTCTGGGGCAGGACTCTATTAACCCACATTATTAAAGTGGTCTGATTTCTCTCAGTAGTGATTGGTTTAGGCATGGGCAGAAGGAGATGGGAAGGGAATGCAGCTTCAGAAAGGAGCAGCAGCAGGATCCAGCTTTCGTCATTCTCAACAAGAGACTCAAAGATGCAGTGGCCTCTCATCCTGAGTATGGACCAGGATGTACCTAGATGTACTGTCTGTAGCTTTGGCATCTACACTGTGAATGAAAACAATGAGATGGAGAATGACAAGAACTGAGCTCTTCCATGACATCACTAGTCACCAGTCAACTGACATCACTAGTCACCAGTCAACTGACATCACTAGTCACCAGTCAACTGACATCACTATCCCAAGTCAACTGACATCTCTATCCCAAGTCAACTAACATCACTAGTCACCAGTCAACTGACATCTCTATCCCAAGTCAACTGACATCACCAGTCAACTGAGTGTGGAACCACCTGCCTTAGGACTTGTGTATAAGCTAACTTGATTTGGGTTTTCTGTTACTTGAGGTTACAGAGCCCCCAGTGCCAGGAGACCTGTGGCCTGGGAATGTGAAATCCACACAGCGCCATGCTGGGTTCCCTCCTGGTCCTGGCTCTTCCCTGAGATCTCTACAGTAGTTTCCCATTTCATTGCAGCCTAAAAAAGAATAACTAGTGGCTTAAATCAAAACACATTTATTCTCTAACCATTTTGGAGGTCAAAATCTGAAACTCAATGTGCTGACCAGGCGTTCTTAGAAGCTTCTGGAAAATCTGATTGCTTCTCTTTCTCAGCTGTATTCTTTTTCCTTCTGTAAGGACCTTGTGACTGCATTGGGCCCACCCAGGTCATGTGGCATGATCTCTCCGACCCCTTACTTAGTCCATCTGCAGAACTCTTTCCCACGTCAGGCAGGATGTTCACAGGCATTAGGGACTGGTGTCTTTGTAGGCTACTGTTCAGTTTAAGATCTCCTTCATCAAAAGTGACCTGACTTTCCCCACTCCTGGCTTCATAGAAGCTGGTAGTTTTTGTAGTATGTCTGCCAGAGCTCAATTTGTGTGAGCCCCAGCCAGCCCCTGTACACTTAGGCATTCCATTTTGGAGGCCCTACTTGGATCTAGTGCTTGCCCCTTCCAGCGTCAGTGGAGGTGGATGGAGATGGAGGCCGTGCATGCAGAATGAACTACTTCAAAGTCGAGAGAAATGGGGGCCTTACGTAGTAGGGAAGTGGAAAAAGATGTTGTGGATGGAGGTCCCAGATGGTTTCCTTCTCCAGGCCACACGCTGGGCTGTAAGGCTGGGCCAAAGGATCCCACAGATGAAGCACAAGTGTACTCCCATGTCACTGCCCGGAATGCATCACTACTTGATCCTCTGCTTTGGTCTTTGCATCAGGTGACTGTAAAATGAAGGGTTGAGAGCAGTCTCTGAGGTCCTGCAGCTCTCAAGTGGTTCTCTCGTGGTGGGAACAGAGATACAGAAGAGAAATCTTTGAAGTCAGAAGCAACAAGGCCCAAACATTCTAGAGATTGACAATATGACCCCCGACCCCAGAACAGGATATCCAGGGAGAAGAAACTACATTGTAAATCTCTTCCACACCCAGTTGGGGTCTTTGCTCCCTGCCACTGAGGCCTCAGCAAACCCCACACTGTCTTCACTCCTCACTACGGCTCTCTCCTCTGGTGTAAGGCCCTGGGTGAGAAGATGTCACCACCCACGGGGCTACACCAATCTGTGGCTAAGACTCAAAGAGCACAGTGCCCTAAATCTTCCTGTAGAACACATCCCTTCTTAGAGGAGAAAGCTGTAGCCTCCTTCTGGTGTTCCAGATTCTGGTGGTTGGAATATTTAGTAGCCAACAGGGGAGGACAGAAGGAAAACAGCAAGAATACTTTTCTAGGATAGAATAAGCCGTGTGGTAGTGACATCAGAAGCAGATGTGGACATGTCATCAATAGCCCTGAGTGGGTATGAGCTTCTCTACTGTACTAAGACCAAGGATCATATTTTGAGGTTACAGAATCTATGCCCTCCCCTACTTTAATGGAAGGCATGGCAGGTCACGTGACAAAAACACTTTTTGAAAAAAATGAGACTATTGACCAAGAACCTTATACTCAGGGGAGTGCGTGACACTCATGTCCCTCAACCTCTGCTGAATCTAGTGAGTCTCTTCAACTCACTACACATGTAGTTAGTGCAAGGAGGCCTCTGGGAAGCCTTAGGATCCTCAGACATGGCCGTAAGTGAAGAAACAACACATTCTGGAGGCATAGTTTGAATATTTGTCAATGTTGATGGTTAGAAGTTATCCTGGGCTTGTGTGTGAGTCACACTGAGTGCCTTTATCAAGAGCAGCTTGAGGAACCACTAAGGAGTTCCTAGGGAGACAGGGTTTGAGTCATCCATTGTTAGCCCAGGGTGACAATTTTGTCCAATTTCAGGCAGAGCGCAGCAAACAGAGCAAACAAGACACAATCTGAGATGCTTTGGTGAAGTTTCAACAGCAAGCACTTCTCTATTTGTTTTCCTTCAATGCAGCAAGCAGCTAGAGAGCTGCAGGCTCTGCAGAGCCCTGGGGAAGAGCAGGTACTGCTGAGGGACAGCTGGGTTTTCCCTGAGCCAAGATAAGGTGGGAACAGGCACATACATCCACAGTGAGACTTTATAGTCACAGCAGCTGGAGAGCTGGCCAACTTCTGGAGCTCTGCCACGGGAAAACTGAGAGTATCGGATGTCATAGCTCAGCGGGAGGCCTTTGTGTCCACAGTGGGCCACGGAGGCTGGATACTCGATACACTGGTAAGAACTGAAGCTATGAAGGCCTAAAGGAATTCCCTCCTAGCCAAGAAAATAACAAAATCAGAGTTATCAGTCAGAGTTTCTAGCTGCAAGCAAAAGCAAGTGAGAGCACAGCTAAGGGAACGGGGTGGGGCCAATGAGCAAGACGGTGGGCTGCTCACAGTGTCCCAGGGACACTCTGAACCTTTTTAGAAGGTGCACAGCCTGGTGGGGCATCCTAGCCCCAACACCAAACCCACATGGCGAGGATACCTTCCTCTGTTGCAGCACACACTGCTTAGACACTGGCCTCTTTGCTGCTATAGCTGCAACTGCCTCTCTCTGGGACAGTATGTGCAGGGCTGGGGGTGGAGGAGGAGCGCTTCTTGTAAGGGGCAGAAGCAGTTTGCCCTCTCCCTGGCAAAGAGACTAGAGAAGCCAAGGGATGGAGGCAATTAATTGTGTTTATCTAAGATCTAAGATTGAAGATGTATGAAGCAGGAAATGATTGCATGCACACATACACACATACATTACAAAGTGATTGCATGCACATATATTACAAAGTGATTGCATGCACACATGCACACATACATTACAAAGTGATTGTGTGCACACATACATTACAAAGTGATTGCATGCAAAGTGAGTACACACATGCATTACAAAGTGATTGCTACAATCAAATCAGTCAACACCCCTGTCTCTTAGTTGCTGTGGGCATGCTACCCTGTTAGGTATTAAAACACGAAGAAACCAGGAGTGGTGTCACAAGTCTTTAAATCCAGCACTCAGGAAATAGAGGCAGGTGGCTCTTCAAGGCCACCCTAGTTTATTTAGCAAGTTTCTAGGTTTTTTGTTGTTGGTTTGGTTTGTTTAAAAAAAAAAAAAAAAAAAAAAAAAAAAAACAACAACAAAAAAAACCAAAAAAGACAGACAATTAGAACAAAAAAACCAAACAAAAAAAAAAACCAAAACCAAACCAAAACCAAAACAAAAAAACCAAACCAAACTCCCCAGATGAGTAAAACACACACTGAGGCATTACTAATGTGTTTGTGCTGGTTAGTTTTGTAAACTGGACACAGACGGGAGTCATCTGGAGGAGGGAACTTCTGCTGAGGATTTACTCCATCCTATAAGTGCATCTGCGGGGCATTTTCTTGATTAACGATTGGTGTGGGAGGGTCCAGCCCACTGTGTGCAGTGCCCAGCCTAGGCAGGTGGTCCTGGGTGGTCTATGAAAGCAGGCTGAGCAGGTCATGGGGGAAGATGCCAGTAGAGAGTATCCCTCTGTGGTCTCTGAGGAGTCCCACCTCCAGGCTCCTGCTCTTGCTTCTCTCGATGGACTAGAATGTGGAAACGTAAGCTGAATCAGCCCTTTCCTTCCCCAGGTTGGTTTTGGTCACATCGTTCTTATCACAGCGATGGACAGCGAACCAGGACAAAGTGTGGCATATTGCTGGGACGGCCCTGTGGTGGTGGAACTTTGGGCTGAAAATGCCTAGAGCTTATTGGAGCCGTGATATTTGCAGTGGGAATCACTGGAAGTGAATGGGTGCTTCTTTGAGACAATAGACGCCAGTCATCTGGGGCTGAAGAACCAGCTGTGATCAGTAAGAGGCCCCATCACTGAGGTGAGACGTGTTTCCTCAGGCTCAGCACACAGAAGCTGTGGTTCAGAGGAGGCCAAGGCTGTAATTTATTCACCTGGTGGCAGAACTCGGCAAATAGGGTGTAAAGTCTCCCACATGGTGCTGGCTTTGAAGGCACAAAGGAGTCATGGAGAGCAGCGGAGGCTTGGTACTGTGAGGGTTCAGGAGAGGCTGTTGTGGAGGTGTGGCCTCAGTTGCAGTAGAAATCCCAGGATATTAGAAATGCCGGGATAGTAGGATTTCTGCCAAGGACAGGAGCAGATGTGTCCAGGCTGGCCTAAGCCGTGTGCTGCAGACGGCAGAAGGAGCTACCTAAATACCTTAGTGCCCAGACGACGGTAAGTCCAGGCATTGGACAGTGAGTTCTTGACACTTTGGGCTTTGGTTTGGATTTGATCTGTCTATAACTATAGCCTGACTCTCATCTCTTGGATAAGAATTCCTTGTTTTTTATTTCACAGGCACCCACACAGTTAAGAGTTAAATATTTTAAAGAGATAATTGAACTTTAAAGTTGAACTGTATTTTAATTTTATATTGTGTTATTAATATTAATGTGATCTTGGGGACAAACAAAAGAGGAAAGTTTATGGTTTAATAGTGATGTGTTTTGTTTGTGTGTCAAGCTGTCGGTCAGTTGGGCAGGTGAGTTTTTGTCACAAGCTATCGTCTCCTGGGAAAAGGAACTGTCTTCATCAAGTTGGTCTGTAGGCAAGCCTGTGGTGCATTTTCTTAATATTGGATGTGGAGAGCCAATCCCACTGTAGGCATTGCCTGAGCACAAGGTTCTGGGTTGTAAAAAAAAACAAAAAAGTCAAACTGAACAAGCAGTGGAGAGCAGGTCAGTAAATAGCGTTCTGTCACTGTCTCTGGTTCAGTTCCTGCCTCCAGGTTCCTACTTGAGTACAAGGCCTGGCTTCCACTGATGATGGGCTGTGATGTAGAAGTCTGCTCTCCAAGTTGGTTTCGATCATGGCGTCATAGCACAGTGAGAGAAAGTAAGGGAGTTTGCAGAAGGTTACGCTCTGATGCCCTCCTGTGCCGGCTTCAGAAAGCCTCAGGCCTTCTGCAGACGTCCAGCATGTTTAACAAAACCTATATGGACCAGGTCAAATACCCGAATAATTTTACTAAAGGAATGGGAACTTAAGAATCCCATGTATGAAGTACAGAAGGCATGGGGTTTTTCTTTTAAACCCCCATTTCTCTTACTTCCCAATCCCTTCATGTTACACTCTGCACTCTGTCTAGGTTGGTGGTGGAGTGGGGTGGGGGTGGGGTGAAAAGGGTCTGTGCTTTGTAAGCAAACACATTTGTGTGTGAGTCCCAGCTGCATCGCTCACCAGTCCAGTGAGTGACCTTGGCCTGCTGTTCCCCTTGGACCTCTCTTTCTCATTTGTAATATAGAGACGATGATATTTTGCTCACAAGGTTGTGATGAGGACTTAATATCACAATGGATGTAACTGGTGCAGAATTCTGGTGAGTTTCTCCTTCCAGTTAGAATCCCACTGATATCATGGAAAAACATTTAAAAGTGATGCATTTTTAATTGTGTTAGAGGAAAGGGTGCTGTCATCCGATCAAAATAATTGGGCAAATCACTGAATGATAGAGCTGGTTTGGTAAAGAAGAGGGCTCCCTTGCTTCTTTATTTCTTCAAAGTCTAATTTATTTTCATCATTGATTTGTTTATTTTGTTTTGTTTGAAACATGGTTTCTCTGTGTAGCCCTGGGTAACTCGGGGATTCTGACTGCCTCTGCCTCCCAAGTGCTAGGATTACAAGTATATGCTGGTATGCCTGGCTGGAGTCACCTTTCTTAAAGATCATTATTTTCATTTCTCTTGCCTTGGGTTGACTCTAGGAACTTGGATTTTCTTTCCTTTCTGTTTGATTCAGCACAATTCCATGGAAACTCTTATTGTACTGCCTTCCATCTTGGTAAATGACATTGGTTAGCCACTTCTTGAAACACAGTGCTGTTTCCATGACAACTCCGGTGTCTGGTGTCCTCCACCTTCTCTGTGGCTTCCCACTCTGTCTGCTGCAGCTGGATCCCCTCTTTGCCTAGTCCCCGAACGTTGCTGTTCTACTGTTCTGCTGTTCACTTCCACACACTCTTGGTTCCCTCTGGTCGTCTCCCGAGTCACTGCTAGTGCACCCGTTCTCATAACCTTGAACACCTCCTGTGTTCTGATGGCTTCTACGTTTTTTGCCTCCGGTGTAGGTCTTCCTTGGAGTTCCAGACTTGCATGCTCAGTTGCATAAAACAAAATCATTCTGATTCTCTTATCCCCACCCCTCCCTGCTGCCCCCTCTTTCCCATGTGGGAAGACAGCTATTCACAAGCTAGGAATCAGGACTTCACTGGATACAAGGTCTGTTAGCACCATGGTCTTGGACTTCTAAGTCCAAGGATTCGGGGAAATAAATGTTGGCTGTTTAAGCCAGGCCCTTTAAAATGTCTTCACTGGAGAAGTATTTACTTGACCACAGGTATATGGGTATATAGAAGAGGTATACAAATAAGATACTTACCGATAATGTATCATAACATTTATTTTTAAAAAATCTTTCATATACATAGGTTTACTATCTATTAAAGATTAAAGAGAATTTACAGACTAATGAGATGGATTGCTCGTTTTTACATAGAGAGTAAATCTTGGGTAAACGTTCTATACTGTAGGACGTAGAGCACTATCCACAAGTGTTTCAGAACTTTGACCGATATTTTTGATTTTATAATTGTGAATGCTAAGAATGCCATTTTTGCCTAAATACGTAAAACGAAATGGCAGAAGTGTGTTTAGCACTGTTTCAGAAGTTGTTGAGAATTTGCTCCTAATCCCAAGCCTAAATTCAATGAATGATTAAAAAAAAATAATTCAAGTCAAGCACTCAAACAGCAACTTTTAAAATCAGACGTTTCAACACCATATAATATTTTCCAGGCTGTAATTTATTATGTTTCTATTAAAGTCGTCTGTGTATACAGTGAACGCAGCACCACAGCTCGTGGTGTAGAAGAGGCTCAGTGCTGAGGCTCTCACAGGAAGTGTTCCCTGGTGCCGTGTGACTGTGGGCAAAGCGGGCACACGGCAATGTGTTCTGAAACAAGGCTGCAGGGCGGTCACGTGATTCCAGGGTGCACACTGCCGGAAACCTCCAGGTTCATTATGCAGTTGATTTTGAACTGAGTTTTGGGTGTGCATTCAGGAGCCTTGTAGTGTTGCCAAGGGTTTGTAACCCAGCCCCCACATTCAGATATGTGGCCCTACACGGCTGGTGACACAGTTTAAGAAGGTATAGTTTAAACCACTAGGTCTAGGGTAATCTGTTATAACGGTTTACACAGACAAAGGACCTTATCCCTACTCACTTCCTCTGTGAAGGCATTCTAGGTGGAACCAGTATTTAACCTTCTAAAATAAAACAAGGAGAGCATCTGATTTCTAAGAACTTAACACATATCAGCAAAGAAGTTCTCCTCCCCGCCACCCCTGCCTCATTCTCTTTTTCAGCTTTTTTTTTTTTCCGGAGCTGGGGACCGAACCAGGGCCTTGCGCTTGCTAGGCAAGCGCTCTACCACTGAGCCAAATCCCCAACCCCTTTTTTTCAGCTTTTTCAAAGGTATTTATATTATGTGTATGGGAGTTTTGCTTGCCTGTGTGTATATGACCATACACACAGCTGGTGCTGGAGGATGGCAACAGCAGAGGGTCTTAGATCCCCTGGAACAGGAGTTAGACAGTTGTGAGCCATCATGTGGGTCTGGGAATCAAGTCAGGATCTTCCAGAAGAATGGCCAGAGATCTTAACTATTGAGCCTTCTCTCTAGCCCAAGAGAAAAGTCTGTCTAAGCTTTACAAAACATTCTAGAACAGTGGTTCTCAACTGGTGGGTTGAGACCCCTTGGCGTGGAATATCCTTTCATATGAGTCATTGAAGACCATTGGAAAACACAGATATTTATACTATGATTCATAACAGCAGCAAAATTGCAGTTGTGAAGTAGTGATGAAATAGTTTTATGGTTGGGAGTCACCCCACAATGAGGAACTGTATTAAAGGGTTGCAGCATTAGGGGGGTTGAAACCCACTGCTGTGGAAAAAATTAGTTCAACAAAATACCAAGAGAGTAAATCGCATAGCAACCAGATTGGAAAAAAAAAAAAAAAACCCTCCTCTACAAACAAGGTCAAAGAGTGACAAACCAATATTGCCATAAATGATTACAAAAATATATTCTTTTAAGTTAATTAAAAAAAAAGACTACTTATGGAAAAAAAAATTAAAAAACCAAGGGGCTGGGCTGATGACTCGGTGTTTAATAGCACTTGCTACTTTTGCAGAGAACCTCATTCGGTTCCCAATACCCTTGAGGCAGCTGACAACTGTCTGTGACCTCAGTTCCACAGGATTAGCTGTCCTCCTCTGGCCTCTGTGGCCCAGGCACTCCCACCGAGCAATGTGTGAACGCAGGCAGTCGCTCATACGTGTAAAATAAAACAAAGCTTTAAAAGGAAAACGGAGGGACAGATAGTCGGCAGAGAAAGAAATCTAATCAGTTCTTGAAGTTCTCAAACCCACACAGACTCTCGACCCCGCCGGGTCCCAGGGAGCCTGGGGGCTTTTCTTACTTTTGCTCAAGGAGGGGAGTGGATTTCTCTGTAGAGTGTGTTCTAAATCCTTAGTGAGCTGACATTATAAAAGACTCGGTGTGATCGAATAAACGGGAAAAACTTGAAACACAAATGGTAAGATTATGTATCATGAAGATAATTATTCAGTAGCAGAATAGGTACAAAAAAATCAGGATTGCCCTGCCTGCAAGCTCGGCACTTGTGTTTTGATTGGTTTATTTTATTGGTGCGGTCGGGCCAGCTCCTCACTCAGATGGACAGACAGGTCTGAGATGCCAGCGAGGTCTCTCTGCTGGGAAACGGTTTCTTCCCTCCAGCTGCTCTGCACTTTGCCGGAGGATGTGCGTGTAGCACCCCTGAGCTAGTGTTGAAGTCCTGGCTGTTTTATCTGAGGATTTGCTGGGGCCGGGTGGAGGGAGCAGCAGGCTAAACCTGTGGGACGGAGCTGCTGAGAGCCAGAGTCTTGTAGCGTGCACACCTCAGCTGAAAGTACGAGTGGAATGGGCAGTGTCAAATCTCACGTCTGTCCAGACAGCATCGAGTTACACGCTTCTGTGTATTGCAGGGTTGCCTTTGAGTCTTGCTTCAGAGGGGTCATCCCAAGGTCATTAGCTCTGCCGTAGCCTCATGATGGAGGCTTCAGGGGTCGCTCACCTCCAGAGAGAACCTTCCCCTTTGAGACACTGGGGCCGAGAACATGATATTGCTTTGCGTTTAAATTTTTTTTAAATCGTATAGCAGGATATTTGATATCTTATGAGACTTGTTCTGGCTGCCCCCTGGACCAGTCGGCTCTTGTTGACAGCAAAGGGCCCAACTGAAGCAAACCTCTGAGACGCAGACCAGCCCTGAGTTGCTTCTGTCTCTGGCCCGTATACCCTTGCAGGCACTATTTTCTGCCATAACCAACCCTGGAGCTGAGTAGCTGGGATTGTGTGGACATTATTTAAACTAGCCCCATTCGGGAACCTTGCTTTTCCCCGGAGATTCCAATAAAATCACAGGTCAGGTCCATACCCCTCCTCCGGTGTTTTTATCATCGCTCTCTCCTCTCCCTGTGGCTCACGGAAGCCTGGGGCTGTAATGAACTGGAGTTTCCCAGAGTCTCCTCTACCATCCCTGACTGCGGGGCACTGGCAGGAGCCCAGAGCATAGCAGCTGAGCTCTTTCCTCAGTGTCTGCCTTAGTCCACGCCTGCTCCTCTCCCGCAGGATCCTGTTTCCCTCCAGTCCCCAGTTTTCAGGGTGACCCACATCCTACCCTTAGGAACCTGTTCCCGATGCATGGTTCTGTTTTTGTGATGGAAATCTGACAGGCAAGTAAAATCTGTCATAAATTCAACCCCCTTCTTGGCCTGACTTGATATCACAAAATGGTTAAGTCCCAGTTTCCGAGCTGAGAGGAAATGATTGAGTGAGGACAGAAAACCCATCTTGTCAGAGGAGGTTTTGCCTAAGCAAGTTCTATTTAAGGAGGACCTGTCTTTTGGCTCCTGGATAGTCATGAAAGATGGAGGTGGGGTGGGGATGGGCTGGGGTGGGGGAGGGGGACGGACATAGTTGCTTTTGGGATTCCGATAAGGGACCTAGTGTAAGATCCTGATTCTTTGCAGCTTCTGAGATCTGGTCCCCTTCCCCCATCTGTATATTGGGCGGCCTCGTGAGCAAAGGGGGAGTGTTTGGGATTGGGAAAACTTCTCAGCAGATCTCAAAACACGCCCGGCTGAAGTGCTTACCTGGGCTAGTTGGAGAAAGGGTTGTACTACAGGCCACTGGTGCTGGCTGGGCCCCATGGTTCCCAAAGGATGGGCAAGAGGGGTGGGTAGTGGCAGCAGGCACACTCTCCCTTTGGATCCTTTCAAACATTCATTCTTCTCATGGTATTGCCCTTGTTTCATATGCTAGACTTTGCAGGGTTTTAAAATTTTGTTTTATTATTCTACTGTTGTTTTTTTTTGGGGGGGGGGGTAGGCATTCTCTCCTAATCTTACTTGTTTTAATAAGCAAATTCAAGTGATGACTCTCTCCTCTGGATTCTGATGGGACATCTATTCAACACTTGCTGAAACCGTCTGACACCCATTCACTCCTCAGGCTCAGGCTGGCAGATGCTACCCCATGCACAGTGTTCAGTTCTCACCTTAGCTCTGCTTCCGAGCACCCTGTCAGCTCACAGTCAGCCTCTCTGCAGGCTGTCACCGCACCTCCCCAGCCCCCACCATTTGATCATTGGCAACAGATAGCTTCTTATGGAGTGCTGGGAGGACCCAGAGTGAGGTTGCTTAACTTCTTGTCTAAGCTCTCTTGTGTTCCAGGAGCCCCGGCTGTTCACACATTGTAATTCTGCCTGACTCTGGCAGGGCTGTTCTGTCCTGGGAATCAGATGCTGGCTCACTGGAGCCTTGGAGTCTTTCTCTAGTGGTGTGGTGTTCGATGATCCCAGCATGACTGAACAATAGGAGGGTAAAAATAGCTGTGGTTGCCTCTCTTTAAGACTAACTTAATTCGGTCCCCAGCTCTGAAAAAAAGAAAAAAAAAAACTAACTTAAATTCATGGTCAGATTAGCTATGATCTGGCAAGCTAGGCATTTTGTGAACAATCTTGGCTGCAAGCAGGGATGCAGGGGTCAAACACATCTGCGTCCTCTGCCTTTCTGTTGCAGCACCCACCCACCTAAGGCTCGTTGATAGCCACAGCCTCTGAAAATTGAGGGTGTACTCTAGAGGACAGCTTCCGGGCACTCTCCCTCTTGGGAAAAGGTGTGTGACAAAGTCTTACCACGCAGCGCAGGCTGACCTTGAACTCTTGATGCTCCTACCTCTGCCTCCTGACTGCTAGAACTACTAGTGTATGTCCAGTTGCTGTGCCTGGTCCTTTGGGCACATCAGCTCAGCTCTACCACTTACTGACCCTGTGATATTGGTCACAGGTTAATTTTCTCTGGAAAATTAGGACTGTATAGGCCTGTCCCAGAGCTGGAAGAATCAAGCGAGCTTAAGTTACCCAGCATGTTACGTATCGTAAGTCACTCCTAGCTGTTATTTCTGTGACCAGCACTTATCCACCTAGTACTGAAGTCACGTGGTCACCTTCCTCTTTATCGCTTTGTCACAGGGGTGAAAATGACCACAATTCATTGCAGTTCATTCATGGAGCTGGGTTCCCCCGGCTCTCAAACATGGATTCTTTTCTCATACAATGTAATCTGAATACAGTTTTCCCTCCCTCTGCTCCTCCTACTTCCTCCCCTCCTCCCTTGCCATCTGGATCTACCCCCGTTCTGTCTGTTACTAGAACAGAACAGGCTTCTAGGAGATAACAGCCAAACATGAAAAAGTATAATCAGATAAAATGAACACCCTCACGTTGGACAAGCCAAGCAGACTGTGTCCTCTGTTCCTTCTGTTTCCCTCCCTCCTCCCGCCTCCTCTTCCACAGGGATCCATGAGCTCTGAGGGGAAGGACTTGATGGGGACACCTTGTTTACATCCATGTGTTCCAAGGTGTCTCTCTCCACATAGTGCCTCTGTATTTGTTCCCATTTGCTTCAGGAGGAAGCCTCTGATCTACGAGTATAGCAGAGTGTCATAAGGAGGTTTGCTTTTTCCCACTAGTATTTGGTTTTACCCTCGCTCTGGGCTATCTATGCTCTGGGTCTTGGTCACCAAAGCACTGTCAGGCCTGGGTTCCGTCTCTTGGAGTGGGCCTCACATGAAATCAGACGTCAGTTGGCTCCTCCCACATGTTTCTGCCAACATTGCCCTGGTATATATTGCAGTCAGGACGGATCGCAGATCAAAGGTTTTGTGGTTGGGCTGGTGTTTGCTTTTTTCCTTTGGTGGTGCTACTGTTCCTGCAGAGTGCCGTTCCGTGTCACAGACACCAGCGCACAGCGGTGAGGCTCTTTGTAGGTGTCTTCATCCTCTCCAGGTTCAGAGAGTTGCGTGGGTGTTATATTCTGCAAAGGAGCCTTGCTGTCAGTTTGTGGAGAGCAACCTATTGGCAACAGCCTGGGTTGTTTGGGGGTTGCCATGGGACCCTTTCAGCCAACAGCTGGGATGAAACCCAGTCCTGGCACTGGATTGCTTAGCTTGGTAGAAAAACAATGAGCAGGAGGGGTCCTGTTCCCCTCATTCTTTGCAGACTTCATTAGGTTCCCCTCCTACGCTCTTGAAGTTTCCACTACACTACTTTCCACACGGCCACCCAATGCTCTTCAATTCTTGTGTCTCTCCCCTCATTCCTTTCCTCACCCCCCATTACCCAATTCTCCCATTCTTAGCCCTCCCATCCCCTCTCCAGTCCACCCACAAAATCCATTTCCCCTTTCCAGGAGACCCACATGTTCCCCTCTCTATGCCTCTCTAGGTTCATAGATCATAGCTTGGTTATCATTTATTTAATGGCTAATATCTAGATATGAATGACTATACACCAAATTTATATTTCTGGGTCTGGTTTACCTCACTTAGGATGATTCCCCCCCTAGTTCCATCCATTTGCCTGCAAATTTCAAGATGTATACATGTATGTTTTGTTTTTGTTTTTAAGGGAGAAAGGCCCTGGTTTGGGTGTGGGGAGCAGCCCAGTCAGCTGCTTCTGTAGCGACATTCAGGAAGCAGGAGGAACCTTCACCGGCAGACTGCTCTCACTTCTCTTTTGAGACACTCTTACTGTGTCGCTTAGACTGGTCTCCACCTTGGTGACCTTGCCTCAGCCTCCCCAGGCCCAGGGTTACAAGAGTGCTTCACTATGTCCCCTTTCTTTCTCCTCAGACCTTTGTGGTTCAGAGCCTCACAGGTCCCCTCAGAGGGTAGAACACGGAGTATCCCAGGTCAGGCCTCTCCACCCACTGAGGGGAGCTGGGGACTGGGCCACCCCTGACCACCACAGCTGTAGCACACAGTGCTGTTTACGTCCAGCCTGCGTGAATGTTCACATTTGCGTTCTTTCAAAGCTGAAGATAACAATAGCATAAACCTGTCTCATTAGTTCTGCCCCTGTGTGAAGAGGGCGAAACCCCCAGGCTAGCGGGAACAAAGCCCCTCTGTTAGAAGATGCAGCATTCTGAGTCCCAGTCTTGGAAGTGCTGGAATGACCCGCTCAGTAGGGGGCCTGGGCCAGCCCCTCCCCATCCATGCTTACACCATGGGAGAGGGTGGAGAGGGCAGTTCCTGGCCCTGCTGAGCCCTGGGTGTGGGAGTTGGGGTAGCCTCCATGTGGGAACCCAGGGTCCCAAATACTTTCCCTGTGCCTGAGGGCCAGCACCGTCTGACCCTTGTCCCTGGCACCCTGGTCAAGGGCAGTACTAAAGACAGGCTGTTCCCACAGTCTCTCAGAACAGCCTCCCCTTTCATTCAGGAAGCCCAAAGGTTAAAATTTCTATTCTTGTCTCAAGGAGATTCAGGCTACCATGCCATCTCTCCCTTGACTTCGTTCTTGTCCTTCTGTCCATCATCACTCCATCCTTCCTTCCCACTCCCCTCCCTCCCTCCCCCCTCCCTTCCTCCCTCGCTCCCTCCCTACCTCCCGCCTACTGTAAAGAACTTGGCGTATACACCGTGCAGTGATGTGAACCAGTGACCCTCTATTCGGTTATCAGCCATTCTGAAGCTCTGCAGCTTCACATTGGGTCCACACTTTCACTGTCAAATACATTTTCATGCACTTTCCCACCACAAAACCACTAACCACCAACAATGGAGTTAAAACCAGAACAATTAGCTTCATATCCTCTTTCGTACCTCATCTGCCCCTCGTTTGTGTTCTGTTCCTCCTGGGCACCTAAGAGTTACCCTTCTTCTCCTTTCTAAGTGATACACTGTATGCATGTGTGCACTCGTTTACATGTACATGCAGATATACTATAGGCTGGGATTCACATATCGGGGAGAATGCATTTTTCCCTTTTTAAGATTATGTAAGAATCTCCTTTAAGACTGTGTTTAATATACTCAAAGTCCACCCATTTTCTTGCAATCTTTGTGATGTCATTTTTCTTCACAGCTGAGTAGTATTCCACTTTATATATGTACCGGATTTTCATTATTCATTCATCTGTTGATGGACAATTAGGTTGGTTTCATTTTCTTGTTACAGTGTGGATAACGGATTGAAAACATTGGAGTACAAATACCCCTGTGGTAGAGTGTGGAGCTCCCCCGCATACGCTCATGAGGGAAATAGTTGGGCTGAGTGGTCGTTCTATTTTAAATTCTTTGAAAAAGCTCCAAACTAATTTCCATAATTATTGTATTCATTTCACCTCACCAGCAGTAAAAAGGGTTCTTGTTTCTCCATATTCTCTTCAACATTTGTAGTCAGATTTCTTGATAACGGCCATTCTCACTGGACTGAGGTGATATCTCAAAATAGTTTTAATTTGCATTTTTCTGATGGTTAGGGATGTGCAAAACTTGAAAAAAAAATGAAGATTTGTTTGTGTAAACGGATCTTTTGCTTGTGTCCTCCTGCAGACACCCTCCTCACCCTGCCCTCCTCCCTCATCTGCCTGGTTTTCTCAGCTGAGTATCCAATGGTCCTGCACTTTGTTTTCTAGAATGACCATTTATTTGTACGGTTCCCTTGTGCTATAGCTAGAGATAGCCACGAGTGACTCCCCAGCTAGCCCTATGGTCCTCATCCCCAGAAATCTACAATGGTGCTCATCTCTGTAACAACTTGGGCCAGTCTGTCATCCTCCTGACAATCATTAATTAGCAGGGGACCTTCCCAGGACCCAGCAATTGAGGGCTCAGAGGCAGCATTCTAACTTCCCACAGGAGAGCAGGACAGACAAGTGTTACCATTTAGTGAGCTGCAGTGAGTTCATTTTCTCTGCCAGTTGAAGAATTAAAAGGAGGGAAAAAATTTCAAGCACAAAAGGTAGCACAGGGAAAATTTTAGATGCAGCACCAGAATCAACTGATGAAAAAATACTTTTATTTAAGGTGAAGATGCACATGTTCACTTTCACGCACACACATGCACCTTCAAGCACACACATGCACCTTCATACACACACATGCACAGTCATCCACACACATGCACAGTCATCCACACACATGCACAGTCATCCACACACATGCACACTCACACATGCACACTCATACATACACACATGCACATTCATACACACACATGCACATTCATACACACACATGCACATTCACACACACACATTCACACACACACATGCACATTCATACACACACATGCACATTCATACACACACATGCACATTCACACACACACACACACATGCACATTCACACACATGCACACACACACATTCACACACACACATGCACATCCACACACATGCACATTCATACACACACATGCATATCCACACACACATGCACACACACATGCACATTCACACACACATTCACACACACACATGCACACACACACACACACATACACACATGCACATACACACATCACACACACATGCACATTCATACACACACATGCACATTCACGCACACACATGCACATTCACACACACACATTCACACACACACATGCACATTCATACACACACATGCACATTCATACACACACATGCATATTCATACACACACATGCACATTCACACACACATGCACACTCACACACACATTTCACACACACATGCACATTCATACACACATATACACATTCACACACACATGCACATTCACGCACACACATGCACATTCACACACACATATACAGTACACACACTCATGTATGCAGACATACAGGAACACTGGGAGAAAGTTCCTCTGCATAGCAGAGGGGAACTTGGGAAGCTAAGACCTGGCCTCTCCTGAAGACAGGGTGTTTACAGTGCTCTGTGGGTGAAAATGGCACTCTCCGTCCCCATTCAGGGCATCTCAGTTTAAAGAAAGAAAGGGGAAGTCCATGAGCCCACAAGTTTAGATGAAGGTGTGCTGTGTCCTGGTCTGGCCTTGGACCCGTGGGAGCTGTCCACAGGAGCCTGACTGGCTGGAAGGGTGAGGAAGAAAGAGGAGGGTGGCCAGCTTTACCCTCGGTCTATCAGGGATCTCTCGAACACAGTGTTCTCAACCTTCCCAACACTACAACCCTTCAAGACGGCTCCTCATGCTGTGGTGACCCCCAGCCATTAAACTGTTTTTGTTGCTACTTCTTAACTGCAAATTTACAATTGTTATGGATTGCAATGTAAATATCTGACTGCAGGATATCAGATGTGACCCCAAAGGGGTCCCAGACTCACAGGTTCACTCACAGGCAGAGAACCACTGGTCTAACTCCTAGTCTCTCATTTCCCCATCTCAGGGATCACCCTAATGTCTGTTAGGGTTTCAGGGGTACACACTACTCTGAATACTTCACGCTGACAAGAGAATGATGTAGAGAGGGCAGCAGAGGGAGCGCCTCTGCGATGGTCAGTTTAAGGAACCATAATAAACCTATGCTGAAGATCCGGATCTTGTGATAGCTGTTTGGTGACTGCGTGGTGCTTTGGGGTAGCATTGCAGCATAAGCATACGGAGCTAGATCTAGTGCTACTGCAGCTCCCGCTGAGAGCATGGTTAAGGAAGTAGGGCAGATTTGCTTTATGAGGGGACGAGGACAGGCTAGATGGCCACCCACGTAACCCCTGGCAGGCTTTGCCACGCGCGTCAGATTGACGGTTTCTTTGTCGTTTTTGTCCACTGCTGGCCCACACCATTAGTCTGTCTGAAGTCGGAGAAGCTTTTCTTCAGCGAGCTTAGGTTCAGAGCAGGTCTGTGGGTTCCTTCTATCACGCCCTCGGGGGACAGTTAGGAACAACCTTAATGGCCTCGTGATCGGCACTTATCTCGTGTAGTAAGGTACAATGCCATCATGAAGCTAGCTGAAGCCTGCACCGGAGCCCCGAGAAGGGTAAGGCCTGAGAAGTGGTCTTTTTTGCATCTGTATCGACATAAGTTCACTTAACAGATGCAAGTGTGACTGTGCTGGTTAGGAGGGGTGGCTCAGCTGTTAAGGGTTCTGCCTCACAACTAAAGTGTGACCGTGCAACCAGCCGTTTGCAATGTCACACTCCTACACAGGGAAGACAGCACCTAGGAGCTTTACAGGAGAAATCAACACAACTGTCACTGGCAGTGCCCTCTCAGCACAGGTGTCCCTGCCCAAGTGCCAGGCACAACGCCCAGTGGGACTGACACAATAGGCCAAACCAGGATGAAATCTGGGTTCCGTTTTTGTTTGTGGGAACACCAGATGTCAACATTTGGTTGACAATCTGAGAGACAAATATAATCTTTGTGTCTTAGAATATTATCCAGAAATGCCTCATGGACACTACCTCGGGTCTTCCGATATGTCCCCTCATTTGTAAGTTTGGCAGCAGGGTGCTTGGTAGCTTTAATCAGGGAAGATGGGCAGTTAGGTTGCTGCTGGGTGCATCATGGCTGTGAAAAGAACTCTTCCAGGGAGAGGAAGAGTGTATCCATAGTTGGTAAAAACAGTTTTAGATTTAGCCTGGGCATTAAGATTTGAGCCTTAAAGTTTGGGTGGTAGTGGAGGTGGTGTGATGAACACCTTAATCCCAGCATTCGGTGACAGAGACAGGCGAATCTCTTGAGTTTGAGGCTAGCCTCGGCTACACATCAAGTTCCTGGTCAGCTAAGGCTATACAGAGAAACCATCCCCAAAAAAAAAAACAAAACCAGCAAAAAGCAAGCAAAAAATAATAATAATAATAATAATAATAATAATAATAATAATAATAATAATAATAATCCCTTTTTTCTCAGCTGCAGATACAACACTGCAATGTTGAATTGAGCCCAGATTATGATTTAATATATCTAGGTAGGGTTTTCCTTATCAAAAGTTCTTATTAAGAACTAGGCCTCTAAATAACACCTCACGTGGTTAAGCCTAGTGTGTGAGGACTGCAGGCCCTTAGACAGTTAGCATATTAACATATCAATTGTTTTTAAAAGATTTCTTCGTCTTGCCTACATATATGTGCACCACATGTACACTCAGTGCTCATGGAGGACAGACGATCATGGAGGACAGAAGAGGGTGTTGGATCCCTTGGAACTGGAGCCATTATAAGTTGTCATGTGGGTTTGGGGACTGTACCCAGGTCCTTTTGAAGAGCACAGTACTGTACTCTTAACCACCGAGCCATGCCCAGTCTGCTTACTGATCTCCTTAACCTTGGCTAGACTTTCCTGCTGCTTGTTTTAAGACCATGTAGGTAGACGATTCATCTTTCTTTTTACTGTCAAGGCCAGTGGAGGATCTGGTCCTCAGGGAGTCCCTTGAGCTAGAGAAAACTTCTGGCTCCTCTGGTCAGCGTTTTTAACTCCAAGTGAGGGGAAACCAAATTGCCTGACCAATGCTTCACTTAAAGTGTGAGAAAATAGTGCCCATGTCAACAACTAGTGAGAGTCCTTCTAGTGGAGACACCACAGCCTACTGAGGGAGAGCGCAGGTGACTTCCCATAATTACAGGTTAATTTAGTGGTGCACCAGAGTCACCTGGGACTTACTTGAGCTTGGAAGGTAAGTGGGTAGAAATACTCTCCCTTTTCAGCTCCTGGAACACATCTGTAATAGACCTCGAAGTATAGTTGTTGGGTGCCCAAAAGATCAGTTGCATCATGGTACTTTATTTTTGTTCTTTTCCAAGACAGGGTTTTTCTTTGTAACCCTGGATGTCCTAGAGCTCACTCTGCAGACCACAATGGCCTCAAACTCAGAAATCTGCCAGCCTCTGCCTCCCCAATGCTGGGATTAAAGGCATGTGATACCATGTGAGCCCCAGTCTGGTGCTTTTAACTTCTATGTAATATTTAGATAAGGCTTGAGTAGAAATAAAACATTTTAAAGTAAATCCTGACTAGACATTCATTTTCTAAGCCAATACCCAAAACTGTTAGGAAGAGTAGATTAATACCTTATGACAACTCCACTTATTTAAGCAGAGGCTTGATATTAATGTTCTAAACTTTGACCTTAGAAATTAAATCAGATATTTTTTTTCTAAGTCTCCTCTTTTATATAACTTTTAAATAATTAACTTTATTTATTTATTAACTTTTAAATAACTTGTATAACCTGTCCAGTTTTCTTTCCCATCCTAGAATAAAAATCCAGCCATCTTAATTTTCATATATAAATCTTTATTTACTAAAAATATTTTCATCTTTATATTCTAACATCTTACCAGTTTCTTAATACCATGACAATCTAATAACACCTATAAATACATTTGCTGCCTGTTGTAAGAGTTTTCTCCCAGGGGGATTAAGCCACATCTAACCCTCTCCATAAGGTCCCAGTGACAAACCAAAGTTCAGTTTCAACAGAACTCACGCTGGGGGACCAATGGCTTTGAAAGGCTCACTTACAGAGCATGGGTGACCCGAAAGCCATGCCTTGGAAGGCCTTTCTCAACGTGGATGATGTCTTTCCCACAACCACATAGTTGGAGCCTTTGGCATTCCTGTTTGATAGGGTCTGCAAGTCCTCCCTGTAGGGTTTTGTTGTTTATAAGGAGTTCTGGGTGGTCCCGAGGTAAGAGAAACGTTGAACATAGGGAATTTCAGGGAACATTCCCTCTTGTTTATTTCCCTCCCTCAGAATGGCTGTAATTGAATGATGGTGTTATAATTAAGAGCCCTCCCTGGGGGCCACGGTTCACCATCCCCCAGAGGATATTTACATCTCACACAAGCTGAGAGAAAGTCTAAAGTTTTCTTTCTTAATCCTTGGGGTTTAATTTACTCCAGCTGCCCAGGAGGCCAGCAGGGGGTAGGGGTGGGGGGACCTGAAGAAACCTTAGTGGTTTCATTTCCGTTGCTCAAGACTGGGAGAGACAGACAGTTCCCTCATCCTCCTGAGTCTGCAGCACAGCATCCCGAAAGGCATATTTAGTCAACTGAAGGGGCAGTGAACTTGACCTAACAAAACACCCTGCAGTCATCCCAGTGTCTGACTTGTTCTTCTCATCCATGCCTGTGGTCCTGTCCTCACCATTTTCACCTGATACCCCAGACCTCTCTGCTGCTCTCATTCCTGGAAGGGCACTATTCCCTTCTAGCTGTATCCGCAGGACCCAGGAAGGAGAGGAGCCTGCAGTCTAAGAGACAAGGGTTGCCTTCTAGCCTTCTTCACGAGTAGACTGATCAAGGGATAAGACTGCAGTTAAATTGCAGAATCCCCCGACTCCTAAGCTGTAAACTGGTGTAAGGCCCTGCTGTTTAGGGTGATGTGAACTAAAGTCACCTCTCCTGGTAGGGGAGTGGGTGAGACCACAGCACATCTCAAAGAGCAGCCAGAACAAGTCAGTGATGGTTAAATCGAAACTGTTAGATGATGGGCCTAATAAAAGTCTCCGGGCTCCTAGATAAGAGGGGGAGGTTTGCATCTGGTGGAATGAGAGGAGAGAGATTCCTCTGCCTTAGGGTCTCCTTGATCTCATGTCTATTCTCTTAATCTATCAGTTCATGAAGCTGCCCCCTTTTCAGCCCAGACAGAAAGCAAGCATAGTGAACACCCCTGGTGACTCTAGATGGGCAGAGCCAACTCACGACTCACCATATGTAACCTGGATTCAAGTCCTCATAGTTTAGGAAGCCCTAGACACAGAAAACAAAATGCCCAGTATTTGGCCCTGGGCCTCTGCACATCTCAGTGTTAGTCAATCAGTTTTGGGGGCACACAGCTGGCAAAGCTCTCAACTCCTCCTCATGATCCAGTAAATACGTCATGAAACACAATTGTGTTAAAATCCAAGGAATCTGCCATGAAGGTCCTCTAATGTGCTAATGTCAACAGAGTCCGTACTCGCCCATACTGAGCTCAGCTCCTTGATAAAATGAGCCCATCCTGTCCCAGGACATGAAGTCCCCATGAGATGCCAGCATCTCACAGATTGAACGTGGACAGTCCCGCCTCTCTTTTCAAACAAACATTCAAGTTAAAGCGGTGTGGGTGTAACAGAAGAAATTACCCTTGGGTGTGGAGACTCTGAGGAGCAAAGGAAAGTTACAGAGGAAGGAATTCCATGGTTTTCTACTCAAGGAAGCTGTGAGAAAGGCTAGAATCCTGCTTGGCTTCTAGAGAGGGAGAAAATTTTGGTTATCATTCAATTTTTAGGTTAAAAATGATAGTGTGCTTCTCTCTCTCTCTCTCTCTCAGAATTGCAGAAGAGACAGGGAAAGGATGGAGATAGAGGCACCTAAAATAAAACCCCAAAGGTCTGTGTGTCACTGAGTGAAAAATGAGTCCCCAAATCTCCCTAACGGGGTTCCTCCTTTTAGCTCCTGGAGTGGGTTTCGCCTTGAGCCCTGTGAGATGACATCATTGTGGAGCCAGGCTGTAGGTTAGCAGGGAAGAGTTAGTCTTTCTGCACCCATCTCAAGTCAGTGGAGCAGTTCAACTGGCTCCCTACAACATAATAGACATTGGAACAGTTGTTTTCAATCTGTGGGTTCATGAACCCCTTTGTGTATGTGTGCGTGTATGAGGTAGCAGTTATGAGGTAGCAATGAAAATAATTTCATGGTTGGGGTCACTACAATGTGAGGATCTAAATTAAAAGGTCACATTAGGAAGGCTGGGAACCACTATGCTAGACTGAGAAGCAGCGGTGTCTAAACTGTGTCTCAGTGGTGGAATAGAGAACCAGCAGCCTGGGGCTTTAGCACGCCTAGAACTCGGTGGTGGTCCCCTCCCCTTTCCAGATGGGGAGGGTACTTCCAGGGCTTGGCTTGGTTTATACAGACCTCGATGAGTGAGTGGGTGGTCTTCGGAAGAAATCCTAGGTACCACTCCTTAAAAAGGTTACCATCTAGGGGTCTGATCAGGTCCATTTTCTCTGCTAGTCAAAGAATTAAAGGGAAGGGGGAAGTCTTGAGCATAACAGGCAGTAGCGGGGAAAACCTGAGGTGCAGTTGCAGAATTAGCAGAGAAATATTTCCAATAGAGTGAGGAAGCACTCACACACAGTGAGGCCCATGGAGACTCCGGCATCTCCTGGAAGGCTGTGGGCTTCAAGGGTCTTTGGTGGTAAAAGTTTAAGCAAAGCGCCACGACTTCAGGATGGCCCTTCTGACGGTACAGAAACTCACCGAGATGTAATAGTTTGGGACCAGGAGTGTGTTTGAGTGGCTATAATATAGCTGTGTCACGGTTTTATTGGTGAGCAACTTAGAATCTTTATTCTATATATAAACATATTCTCAATATAAATACATTCTCCATATAGAATAAAGTGATTCTATTTTGTAAAATGCTATGAATGCATGAATGTACTTACTATTCATGTAGAGTAGAGGCTGATTTAAAGGTGGGTGACTTTGCCTCCACGGGACAGCTGGCAATGTCTGCAGACATCTTTGTTAGGGCTGTCACAGCATCCAGGGGAACCTTTCTGCAGCCTCTTCATCACCCCACAACAAAGAACTACTCCGTCAGCGTCAGTGAGTCAGCGAGTAGGGCCCGAGGCTGAGGCGCCCGCTGTGCGGATAGAGAGGGGTTAAAGCTCGTTCCGCTGTCCTTTCAGAACTCATATTTGCTATTTTCCCAGTGGCTTTTCCTTCAGTGATGAGGATCAAGCGCAGGGCCCCGTGTGCCTGGCACGTGTTCTACCACGGAGTCACACTCACCAGCTGGAGGTGGAGTCACTTACAAAATGCTCCGTAACGGAAACCCCCTCTAATTCTCGAAAGGTCTTCACCTTGTTCTGACCCACGTTTGCAAGAAATGCAGGAATTCTGTTCCTCTTCTGAGCGGGGCATTGTGGGTAGTGACAAAGCAGGAGAGACAGCGAGACCGTGGCTGTGGCTGCTGGTCTAACCCTTCTGTGGCGAGCTGTTGGCTACAGTCACTGCTGGCTTGGGGTAGAAATGAACGGACAGACATAGTCTACCTTCAGGCACACCTGGCCAGAGATCGTGGTTCTGTGGGAAGAGCTCGGAATGGGAAGACTGGCGCACAGCAGCATTTGGCTGCTCCCAAGCCGTCGCCTTCCGGAATCTTCTTGGTGTCTGTTTACCCTTCTCTCTTCTTCCGGTCCCTTCATGTTCTTGGGAACTTGAACCTTCAGGCCAGCCTGGTGCTCTCTCATCTCTGCCACATTCCACTGAGTGGCTTTGCCTTGGGCGAGCCCTTGGGTTCTCAAGGTCTATGAGCTATAGTATCATCATGGAAGAGAAAGGCACCTTGCTTCTGGAGTCAAATCTGGAATTACTCATGTCTGAAAGAAACGATGCCCGGGGTTTGCTTCAGAATATTCTGGAAGGTGGGTGTGAGGAGACACGGGGGAGCTGACAGAATCAGGTTTGCTAAGAGTCCTGGATGACAGTCTGTGGGTGTTTATCAGTTGCTGCGAACATTTAGAAATTATGCTTGGCCTTCAGAGGCCAAGCCTCGGGTAACTGCCAAGTGGTGTGAAGGCGTTCTTCTTCGGTTGTCTTTTGGAGGGTGTGTGAGCATGGGCCTGGTTCAGATGGAGGCTTTAATATCCTCCTGCTTATTTGGAAGGTTGGAGCTCCCATCTGAGGGCGGCCTGGGAACTAGCAGCGATGTGGAGTTGGGGCATTAAGGGAGATGGGTCTGTCAGGATGTGCCAAAGGTAAAGCTGAGGTACATGCCAACCTCTGAGAGCTGTGTGAAGCTGCGGGTGACCTCGAGGAGTTCCTCATGATGCTCTCCAGTCTGCATTCACCTTCTGATGTGCCATATAATATGGAGGTCCACAGGGCATCAGGGCTCAGAGCAAGAGTGAAATCAACATGAAATCGTGGAGCTTTAAAACCAGACAAGAATGTCAGGCTCCTTTCTCCCTGCTCAGCCAGGGGCTGCCTGTCCTTGGAGTTGCTAATCCACCGCACACCTCTTCCACCCTGACGACATGAGCCTTCTACGGGTTCAGGGTTCACTGCCTCCAGCTTCAGCTCGGTTAAGTCCTCACACGGCCTCAAAGCCTTGAATGTGGGCTCAGCCCTTACAAATCCCTCCACTGCCTCTGGCTTCAAGCAGCAAGCTAGGATACTTCCGGTGTCTGTCACGTCTGCTAAGATTTGGCGACGGCTCCTTTCTCCTGTGAAGACTGACCTGGGCGTGTGCAGTAGATTGCAGTGGACCGTGACATTGTACTCTGCCACGAAGAGGTAGAGCTGCTGCTGCTGCTGCTGCTGCTGCTTCCCTGATTTCTGAGCCATCAGGAGGTGGGAGAGGAGACCAGGCCAGGTCAGGCCAGCTCCCCTGCTAAGTCTTGAAAAGAAACCTTGAGTATATGTCAGAGGTCCTGACCCCCCATTAGCCAGTTTACCTTTAGAAGCCACACAGAGTGGGAAACAGAGGCTTTGAGATTATGTCATAGACAAGCCAGCACTCCCTGGGACCTAGGAGAGATTCCTGGAGACTCCTGGGTGTCTTGTCTGTAGTCCTGTGAGAAAACCTCAAAAGTCACCCAGCTGGGCCTTAGCAACTCAGAGAACCACAGGCGTAGTAGACGCTTGCTGCTCTCAGATAGTAAGGCTGAGGAAGTATGCTTGGCAGCGCTGTTCTGGGAAGGCTGTGGCTTCTAGCCAGTAGAAAGTCCCCTGCAATAAAACCCCTCCACACTTTGTTCACCGACCAGGGCTCCCTGAAAATCCTCTGTATAGGAAGAGCAGGGGGTTATTGCTACCACTTAGGCATGGGTCAGAAACAGCACTGCAAACTGTCTCTTCCTTGTGCGGTCGCTGACTAGGATGGCAAAGGGGAAATCCCGTATCCTTAGATTTCCCTGGGGCTTCATCATCAGCAACGAGGAGATATCAGAGATCTCTCTCTAAGGCAGGTCATAGGCCATCCTCCTAATCATCCGGGACCAGTCCTGGACCTTTCTCCCAGTGCGCACAGCACTTGGCAGTTACTCACCCAGCGGGGATGTTGAAAGTAGACGCGTTTCTACATAACCGGGGCCTTTGGGCAGATGGCCCTTCTACCTCTGCCCCTACAGAAAGGACACCTCTGTTGAATGGAAATAAGAGATGACTCATTTCTGTCAAACGGTGGTCCAAAGGGCAAATGAGGGGACCAAAGAAGCGGGGACAAAATGGTGCATCCCTGTTTGTCAGCATCTTCTCATATTCTTCATAAACCTGTGAGGAAACTGAGCATGGGCATGCAAATGTCATTGTAGAATCATGGCTCGACCCAGGCCAGCAATGCCACACCTGCCTCTCAGTCACCACACCACATGAGCAGGCAGGTAGATGGGTGTACAAGGTATAGCCATTACTCTCATCTAGACCCTGGAGGGTGCCTTCCTTCCTCGGCTTTGTGCTGGCTTGCTAGCCAAGGCAGATCCTGAGTTTTCAAGGAGCAGGCATTTCTTGTATGTTACTGGAATCACGTTATTTGGATTCTATCCACAAAAGTATCCGGGGAGCAGAGCAACAAGGGCAGAGGTCACAGCCGTGGCAGGTCTGGAGGTAGCTGTTGAATAATTGGGTTGGCCGTGTCTTTGGGACTTGTTCTGATGGCCCTGTGGGCACTAACTAGGGCCCCAGAGACTGCATCAAAGCCTACACTATTTGGAACTGAAACAGAATCTGTTGCCTAGACAATCTGCCCCAGAAGATCTGTCATTCTCTCTCCTCTCTGGTTCCCGGCCACCACCCCACTAAAGTGGGGAAAGGATCACTCAAACATCGGAACACTTGCTTCAGCCTATGCTCTGCCCTCTTTGGAGAGACCCAGAGCTTGGGAAGATCTTTTTTTTTTTTTTTTTTTTTTTAAGTATTTGCAGGGCTGGAGGTGGAGAGACAGGAAGTGAGGCCTGGCAGATGAGTAATGTTTCCTTGGAGACTTGGATTTGATTTCAGTTCTGCACAGAATACCCCTTAGCCTGGTTTGCTTCATCTCACTTGGCGAGGGGAGATGTGTGTATACCCTCTCAGTGCCCAACCCTTTGATTAGCCAAGTTGAAATTGGCCAACACCGGGAGGCTCTGAGGAAGAATTTATTGACACAAAGTAGTAGTTTTCAGCCCTGGGTGATAACTTGGACACCTTGGAAACCACTAGAGGAACAGAAATGTAGAAGAAGAGTGTACAGGATAAGACTACAGCTCAGCCGTTGAATACTGAATGGTGTGTGTGTGAAGTTCCCATTCCCAGCACTGAGAACAAAGGTGCCCAAGGAGACCAAAAGATGTGCCGGGTTTCCTGTGGGTGGAGTCAAGCAGCCCATATGAATGCTGGGAACTGTGGGAACAGTGTGTACCTTTAACTCTCCAGCCCTTGTTATCAAATAACTTAAATGCTAAAAACAAAAACAAAGACAAAAAAATCTGCAGATTAAAACTCTACAAGGAATAAAAGAAAAGAAAACCAAAAAACCCTTGAGACATCTTTCTTGGGCACACATTCTGGTTGAGTGGCTTGCCTTGTAACCTGAAAAACAGAAAAACAAAAAGACAGAAAAACAAAAAAACAGAAAAACAAAAAAACCAAAAAAAAAAAAACCCACCCCGTGTATTCTAAACATGATTCCAATGATCTTGACAAGGTCTGGTATTCCTGCTCTCTGCTCCTTCCTTGTTCCTGTGGCCTCCACCATCCCAACCCTGCTCAACTAAGCCTGTTGTGTCGCAGCTTGGGGTCCTATAGCTCCCGGCTATTCAGTGTGGTTGAAGAAAATTTTATTTGGAGCCGGCCAAGGTACCTCTAGCCCTCAACCACAGAGGACAAAGAATGAAACCTGTGGCTATTTGGAGATGGCTCAGGAAACCTCTGTGGCAAGAGCTATGCCACAGCTTGTGCTGTGTGGCAAAGAATGGGTCTTGGGGCAGGAGATATGAACTCAGACCATACTCTCTATTCTTCCTCATTGGCTTCCTCCAGGGGCAGCTTCCTGCTTTCAACACTGAGGGTCCAAAGTCCTGGAGTTATCTCCGTCTGTGCTTCTCTCTCACACACAGTCCATTAGCAAATGGGCCCCAATTTCAAAATGCACCGCGAGCCTGGGCCTGGCTAGTTACTTCCTATTGTCTTAGTTCTGAGTTACTGATCTGCTGTCTGTCTCACGCTAACCTTGGCCTTCTGAAGCATGCCCCCTCTCTCTTTTTAATTATTTGATTTTTTTTGATGTATCATATCCTACTTCTCTTTCCTCCCCTCCTAAACTCATCCATAACATCCCCTTCCTTGTTTTCTTTCAAATTCATGGCCTCCTCTTTTCATTAACTGTTGTTACATACATGTATATATACATACAAGCATATTCCTAAGCACGTACTACAACCTGATGAGTCTGTATAATGTTACTTGTATGCATGTTTTCGGGGCTGACCATTTGGTATTGGAGAGCCAGTTGGTGAGCTCTTCCCTCAGGAGAGAATTTCTCCAGACTTCAGCATTCCTTGGCTCTTGTGGTTCTTTGTGTGGAGCTGAGGCCTTGTGGTTTCTGCCCCCCTTCCCACCTTACCCCCGCCCACTTTAGCATGTCTGGTTATCCTTTCTCAGCTCATGTTTAGGCAGTCATGCGATGAAACTTTATGGTTATAGCTTCTGACATTTCTAGGTGACGCAATTGCACAGCAAACTCTCCGGCTCTTACAATCTCTCTGCCCCATCTTCTAGGCGAGGGAGTTGTATTGCGGATGTATCTGATGGGCCTGGGCTCCACAACCGTGCATTCAATTGGTCGTGGTTTTGTATAGCGGTCTCTGTCTGCTGCAAAGAGAAGTTTCCTCACCGAGAGGCAAAAGCTACTCTCCTCTGTGGTTATAAGAACAAGCATTTAGGATGCAGTTAGGGGTTGTGCTGGTTTATTTCAGTGGTAGGTTAGATCCTTTTCTGAGATCCATGACTTCACTAGCCCTGGGTCGTTGGTTAACTTTCCAGAACCAGGTGTGGTCTCCCTCTTGTAGAGTGTTTTGAAGCTATGAGCGACTCAGACAATTGAGAGTATGTCACTCTTCGGAGAGTATCTTTGCTTGACCGCTGTCAACTGTTGCTTTTTGAGGGGGGAATCTCTCACTGGACCCAAAGTTTATTGACTTGCTAGGCTGGCTGGACACTGAGCTTCAAGAAATCCTCCTGTTTCCATCCCTTTCTCTGTTCATCCACAGTGCGATTCCAGAGCCTGGCTTTCTATGTTGGTTCTGGGAGTCTGGGAAGTCCTCCTGCTTTTGTGGCAGGTACTTTACTGACAGCCACGCCCCAACTCCCTCAGTTATCTTTTCCCTGTGTACCATATTTAAGACAGTGGCCTTCGACCCAAACCTGACCCTTCTCATTGCATTCTGAGAGCTTGTCACAGCACTGCACACTACCCGCCGACCTGTTTATTCACTGGCTTTGCCATGAGAATGTACTCCCTCAAGAGGAAGCCAGGACAGTGTCTGCAAAACAGCAAGTGTTCACTGGGTCTTTTCTGGCTTCCTAAAGCAAAGCAGTTTCAAAAGAGACTCAGGGGAAGTCAGTCTTCTCTCAGGAGGTCATGTTGGCCCATAGACCTGAGGGTGGGCAGATGGGAAGGGAATAGAAGGCTTTCCTGCCAAGGGGAGAGTGATACAGAATCAATCAGTGGCCAAGTACAGTGCAGGGCATGGGTCGTGCCCTGGGACAAGGATCTTGGGTGCTCTCAGGTGATGTGCACAGGAGCCCCATGTAGAGGTTTATGACAATTATTCAGTTAATGTTTCCAGTTGAAACACAGATGGGCAAAGAACAATTCGTAAATCAGCAGAAGTCTGGCCAACCAGGGCTGCCCAAGGGAAAGGTGGTGGAGCCTGTGTCCTGTTTGAAAGGTTTGCTCGCTCCTGCCTCTACCCAGGCTGGCTGTGACTGGGATGGCTGTGGTTCTGTGAGCCTCACTCAGACTTTCGAGCATGCCTGGGTTCATTTACCTGGGGACCAAACACCCCAGGATGAATGTATTACCCCCCAACCCTGTCAAGGAAGTCAGCATTTGGGAAAGGCCGGTTTTGACAAGGAGACAGGTGCAGAGGAAGGATTTGGAGCATGGGGCTTTGGCTGCCGGTCAGTGCTGGCACTGGCTGCGAGGCTCTCTGGGTGTGAGCTGAGGGTTTTGAGGACTGTGCAGCTTGTGCTCATGACACGGTTAGGCGGCCACTCCACAATCGTTGCCACTTCCTTCCTTTTCATCTGGTGACAGAAACTTTCCTGAGTACTTACCAGTACTAAGTGACAACAGGTGTTTAGTCACATTATCATAATTATCTCAAAAAAGTATAGACAGAGGGTTCATTTTAGTCAAGGGAATAGAATGTACAAGACTTCCTTAGTATAGTGTGTGTGTGTGTGTGTGTGTGTGTGTGTGTGTGCAAGAGACAGACGGAGTGACAGAGAGAAACAGAAACAAAGAGAGACAGAGAGTGAGAGAGACAGAGACAGAGAAACAGACAGAGGGACAGACAGACAGAACTAAAGGCTTCCCAATACCTCAGTCTACATAGAAGCAAGAACACTGGCAAAAATAGATTAAATTTTTCCTAAACCTGGGGAATCAAAGATTTACAGAAACCTGGAGAGCATGAATTAACCCCTACCCCATATTCAGTAAGAGCTGAGCGCTTCCTAGTGTTTGCTGGAAGTGGACCAGTTTAGTGTGGCTTGGTGGGTCATAGCTACCTGAAAGACTGAGGCAGGAGGATCACAAGTTCAAGGCCTGCTGGGGCTTGAGAGAAAGTTCAAGGACAGCTGAGGTAGACTACAGAGTCCTTGTCTCTAATTTTTTGAAAAGTAAAAACAGGCCAGGTGTGGTACTACATAGATCCAAAAGGTGCAGGGGCGCAGGGGCGCAGGGGCGCAGGGGCGCAGAGGCAGAGGCAGGTGGATCTCTGGGAGTTCAAGGTCAGCCTGGTCTACAAAGTGAGTTCCAGAGCCAGGGCTGCATAGTAAATAGAGAGACCTTATTAACAAAGAAAGAAAGGTTAAACAGTTGGGAATACGGCTCAGTAGGATAACGTTAGCATGAATGTCCAATCCCTACTCCTATGAAGTTAACAAATTCAATGACGTTATAGGGCACAGAATTAATAAGTAAAAGTAAACTGTATTTCTGCACATGAGCAATGAACAATACAATAATTAAATTAAGAACATAATTACATATATGATAGCGTCAAAGGAAAACAAATTAGGAACAAAATTTTAAAAAGCTGCAAGCTTTATATATGGAAAGCTATCAAACACTGGTAAACATAATTTTAAAAGATTTAAGTACATGGGTGGAAGACTTTTTTTTTTTTTAACTTTATCTGCATTTCTTTTATGCTGAATTTATTTCCATGCCATGAGTGTTTGTTTTTTCAGTTTCTTCTGGGATATCTTTTTCTTCTGTGTAGCCTCCCCTTCTGGCTTTGAAACAATCTGTTCCTTCTCAGTGAGGAGCATCTCAGTGTGGCAGGGGGAGCTCGTGGATGGGTTAATCCGGCCATGAGCTCTGTAGGTTCGTCTGCGCATTGTAGGTGCCTGTTCACCTGGATGTGTTCAGTGACAGAGAATCTACATCTAAACCCTTAAGTTCAGCATTACCCTCTGCATTTTGAAGCATGTGCAGCAAAACTTCAGCACTCTTTTTTGGCCACCGTCCCCGTGTCCAGCCCCATTGTTTGTCCTGGGCACACCTACTGACTCCACCATTATACCACCAGAATGGCACACATTCGTCTTTAAAGTGACATCCTTCAGATACTTGGTGGCTTTGCAGATATGCATACACTTGATGGCCTGGACAGTTTCCTGGTTGTTCCTAAAGTAAACCTGAGGGTTTGAACCTTTTGATTTGCATGATTTTGGTGGGGTTCTCTGGGTCAAGAGGGTAGCAAACCATCCTCACAGGTCACCTCTTACAGGAAGAGCGGCATTTTGTATTAAATTGTGGTCCTCTCCACAGTGGTAAGAGTTGATGTAAAATGTTACCAGGCTTTTTCAGCATCACTTTCTGTCTCTCCGTCTCTGTTTCCCACCCCCACACATAGAAATGACATAGCTTGATATGCATGTGCAAAGTCAAGCTTGTGCATGTGCCCATCTGAGTTGAACTAGGGTAGTTTGTGTGAGGGTGGCTGTGGATTATATACAAGGATGGGCAACTGACCGGTGATTACACCACTGTCGAAAATGACTCTGCCTCCCCCAGCTAGGATTGACTGTCAATAACTCCTCAGTCATGGGAGAGGCTTCAGTGAGCCCCTCCCTAATCCATGCTGGAGGATTGATAGGGTCAGCCTTGTGAAGGCCTTGTGCAGACCACCATAGCTGCTTTGAGTTCATGGACGCCCTAGCCTTATGTGCAGGAGACGGCCTTTCACAGCACTTCTCCCTGTCCTTTGGCTCTTAGATTTTTTTAATCCTCCTCTTCTGCAGTGTTCCTCGAGTGTTCGAAGGGGTGACATAAATGTCTTCTATAGGGATGAGCACCGAGAGTCACTTATTGCCAGCCCTCGAACCAGCTATGAGTCTTTGCATTTATTGGTCTTTGCTCACTGCACCAGAAGCTTCTTTGGACAAGACTGAGAGCAGCATGGTCTGCAGCGAGAAACACAAATCTTTAGAAGTCAGGCCAAGACAACTAAATTGGGAATTATCTTTGCAACAAGTGGTGCTGGGAAACCCAGATAGTTATATGTAACAGAATGAAGTTTGGTCAATACATCATACCATTTACAAAAACCAACTCAAAATTAGTCCCAGACGCAAACATAAGCCTGAAAATTGTACTCTTATTTGAAAAAAATGTAAGTCCTACGTCTAGAGTATTATGATCTTGCATTGGGCCAGGCTTTCTTAGACACTAAAAGTGTAAGTGACCAACAGAGTGTGTAAGTTCAATGATCATTTTACAATTTAAATCCAAACTTAAAATATCATTTTAAATTCAAATTAAAACGCATAACCCAAGCCAGGTGTGATGGCATATGCTGCTACATAGTTAGTTCCAGGACGGCTAGAATAACAAAAGCAAGTCCCCAAACCACAAACAAATGAACACACCAAAAACACTTTCAAGAGGGTGAAGTACAAGCTGGACGAAGTGATTCACAACTGTAATTCCATCACTCAGGAAGCTTAGACAGGAGGATTTCTGTAAGTTCAAGGCCAGCCTGCACTACAATAATGAATTTCAGGCCAGATTTGGATATAGTCTAAGACCCTGCCTACATAAAAAAGATGTGGAAACACAACCTACTGAATGGGAGAAGCATTTGTAAATCATTGTAAATAGAATCATTACAAGTTAATAATAGACATATAATAAATTAGATACAAAGTGTCTTAATAGACATTTCTCAAAAGAAAAATATACACCTGTGTCTATGTTGCTGGGAATTAAAAAGCCAAGGATCTGGATCATTTGTGTTCCAAGCAAATCTTTGCCACTGAGCCATACCCTAGCTATGAAGAAGATATACAAATGACCAATAGGAATAGACAAAGAAATGCAGGATTAATAGCCATTATGGAAATAACAAATTAAAATGACAGTGACATATTAAGAGCACTACTAGGATGACCATAGTTAAAAAGCCAAGAGCATTTGTTGACAAGGGTCAAAGAAACCGAAGCCACCTCCTGCTTATGGGAATGTAGGATGGTACAACTCCTTTGGAAAACAGTTGGACAGTTCCTCAAAACATTAAACAGAGTCATCTAACCCAGAAATTCCACCCCTAATTCTATACCCAGGATAACTAAAAACACATGTTCTCATAAACTTATACATGAATGCTCTTTGTATTAGCCAAAGATTCATCCCTGTAAGAGTGGATAAACAAAATGTGATACTTTCACTTAAATATTACTTGCCCATAAAAAAGAATAATAAATATAACAGGAATGATATGAAAACATTATGGTAGATGAAAGCATCTCATATGGCATGAAGTCATTTATATGAAATGTCCAGACAGGGAAATTCACAGACAGTAGACTTGTGCCAGGGAAGAGGGAGGGGGCAATGGGAAATGATTCCTAGGCAGGATGAAGTTTCCATCGGAGATCATAACAATATTCTGGAATTGGACGGTGGTGATATTGGCATAATTTTTGAATATATATCAAACCACAGCAATGTATACTTTTAAAAAATGAATGTTACAGTGCTTCAACACAAATTGTTAGGGAAAAAATTTTCCCTGGATATACAACTAGTTAATATAGAAGTTATGATTTGAATTGGGTGCCCATGAGCTTTAGGTCATGTGTTATTAAGCCTTGCTAGGCAGCATGGGTCCCTGGGAACTGTCTTAGGTACTCACAGAATGGTTTCTTCTGGGGGTGCTTTGGGCGTCTGCTGTCACTACCAACTGACTTGGACATACATTCATCTCAAAGTGACCCAAACAACTCTGACCCTGTCATGATGAAGATTTTATCATAGTCTCAAGCTTGTACATCTGGTTCTGTCTTCTCTTGGGTAAAAACATTTCCAGACAGTGTTTAGCTCTTTCATGACTGTATTTGGGGCTACTTGGGAAAATACAGTAACAATATTGCTTGGGCTAAAGGTGGAAATCCATTTTTGCTTTCTGACTATTACCTTATCATGGGTATTAATAAGAGTCTCAGGAATATCCTTTCCCTGAAGTCTTAAATAGGGTAGACTTTCTCCTCTTTGCCTTATCTATTTACCTACCTAGCAGCTACTCAATCATTTAGGATCTACTAATCTATCCATTCATAAACACCCATCCCTCCCTCCCTCCATCCACCCACCTATCCATCCATCCATCCCTCCATCCATATACATATCCATTCACCCATAAATCTATTCATTTACTTGTTCATCATCATTCTGTTCAACCCTTCCAATTCATTATTACCTGCTACATGAGGTTCTTCATAAACCTGGGTTTTAGAATATTAGCCAAGTAATTATTTTTTCTAAGTCTTCTAGGAATTTATGAATTTGGAGTCTTAATGGGAAGTGTGGACGGTGGAAATATTTGGCAGCCATGATGACCCAGTCAAAGATTCCCAGGCAGATTCACAAAAACTGAGTTTCCCTTCTAATTTCCTTTCTTTGCTGTAGAGAAGCCACCTTCTCCAAAAGGACTTGCAAATGTGCACCCTCTTCCCTGAGGGCTCCTTTGCACACACAGACCCTTCCATCACTCATCCAACTTGTAATCTTGGGGAAGAAAGTTCTACACTCACTTTTGAGACAGCAAAATGCAAACAAAACGAAACAAAACAGCCACGGCATGAGACAGTCCCAAGGCTTGCTCTGTTGAGCTATTTTTCCTCTGGGCTCCAGGCAGGCATGAACTGCCCAGCTGCCTCCTGTTTCACCCCTGGCCATTCAGGGTTAGTGGTGGGACAGTCCCAAAGACTGGCTGGAGCCTCTTAGAAATACTTAGCTGGGGAGCGGCGGCCGGAGAAGGAGAACTGTAATCTCAGGCCTGCCCGTCCAGCTGCCTCCAAGAGCATGCCAAGTTCTGCTCAAACTGTCAATCCCTCTGCCTCCATCTGGGATTCCCTTGATCTTTCTGGTTCATCCAATTCTTACTGTTCCTGCCCCCCCCCTCTCCCCAAGCGAGCACAGCTTCTGTCTCCTGGGACCATTACAGCTCTTCATCCCACAGCCATCCATTCACTAAACCACATTCATCACCTCTTTATGTTCAAGCCAAAGTCAAACAAGACTTGGCACCTGCCCTTAGTCCCCAGAACAGGGAAGACAGATATGAAAACAGTTACAGGGCTTGCTGAACACCCAGGACTGCGAACACCCAGGGCTGCTCTGACTGGCCCTGCCCATGGAGGCCGGGGTCAAGCATTGTGGAGCACGCTTTCTTCGTGCTTTCTTGATGATGTGTCCTGCCTTCCAGCTCGTAGTAAAGGGAAGGTCTTGCTGCAGTTTGCCTGCCTCTTCCAAGCCTCATGTTGAAATTTAATAACCACCGTAATAGTATTAAGAATTGGGAGTATTACCTAGAATTGGGACTTTCACAAAGTGATTATCACCAGGGCCTTCTCTCATGAGAAGATCAGTGCTCTTCTCATGAGACTGGGTTGATTGGTTATTGAGACAATGTTTCTGGTAAAAAGATTATATTCATCTCCATACAGGCTCCTTTGCCCTTCCACTTTCTGCCATAGGCTGTGCAGTAAGAAGGCTCACAACAGATGTCACTGCCTCAATCTTGGATTCTCAAAGCTTTGGAATTGTGAACAAAAAAGTTGGTGTGCTTTATAAATGATCACTTGTGGTGTCCTGTCGTGACTCAGATAGGCTGCAACCATTTTCAGAAGGACTGCATCCTCAGGTCCTACTCAATCCCCAACAGTCCCATTTCCCAATCTAATTAATCACTATGGGTATGGATTCCAACATATATGACTTAGGGGTTATAAAGACTGAAAGTATCCAGGAAACACAGCTCACGGAGGCTCTGCCATTAGGACTATCTCCACCCACACTGTCTTCTGCCCCTTGAATACAGCGGACGGGTGTATTGGGCATTTAGTGAAGTGTGTGTTACTGTCATACTTCCCCAGTTAGCTTAGAGAAGGCGCTGCTGGGAGAATGTGAGTGTCCAGGTGGTGGTGGGGTACTTGAGTCCCCAAAGGAACCACAGCAGACATTGGAGACATGGTTTCCATGGCTACTCTAAGATTTTTTTCTAGGTATGATAATTGCTTCACTCTCCACACAGCAACTTGATAGAATGGATTTTCATTACAATTAGATTATAAATATCAGGTTCACTGACATTTGGGTTTAGCGAATTACCTAAGTGCTTAAGAAGTTTCCAGCACATAGGAACTACTAGGTAAGAGTTAGCTATTATTATTCTAATAGTGATGCTACTATTAACATGGCCTCTGCCTGTGCAGACACGGCATCCTATGCTTAGTCTTTGTCTATCGTCCTCTGTTACTGCCAGAAAGGCTTGACTAATAAGACCAATCCTTTGCAGAGTGTCTAAATAAAACTAGCTGAGTCAGGATGCTTCCCCCTTGGGCTGAGGGACGAGTACAGGTGAGAGGTCATCTGAGATACCCTTGATTACAGTCTTTAAGGTTGTCCAATATGATCAGCCTCCTGAGGAGGCCTGAGCCTGCAGTGCAAACCGCCTAGAACCATTTCTAAGACAGGTTATTTGACCCTTCTGAGAGACAGGTCATTAGCTCCTGAGAAACAGTTGATTCATCATCATAAACAAGTCAGTATGGACGCCACTTGCTCCTAGCAACAAAGTAAAGTCGAGGATCTGGCTAACCTCAGTTACCTGTCCTGACACCTTCACCCCTCCTGCAGCTTTTCCTTTGGTCCTGCACCGCGTTCCTCCTGGGAAAGAAACCATTCTGAACTCTGAACGAGGTCTGAGGTGTTTATCAGTACGTCATGGTTCCCAAGCAAAACTGATCAAGGCAACTCAATACCAGGGGTTACCTTCCACCATGGGCCTAAAATCAAAGGTGTCTTGCTCTTGGGGCATCAATGGCCTTCCCACAAGAACAAGACTCTCGGAGGATGGTTGTTTTTTCTCCAGAAGTGAAGAGAAAGAAAGCATAGCACTGGGTGAGGAATTCTGGTCCGGAGCTTGCAGATGTGGGATACCAAGATGCTGTGATGGCGTTGGGCTGGTAGTCAGGCACAAATGTTGATATTTTATGTTGGCTGCTCTACAGTCCTGTGTCTCTAGAAGAAAAGCAAAGTTTCTGGAAGGGTGTTCCTCAGAAGCTCCGCTAATAGTACCAGGATTGAGGTGTGCAGGAAACCACCTCAATAAACACATTTTGGGGACAAACTCCAAATACCTCTTACACAGGCTCACACTTATGGCTTACGAAGTCCTTTTGTTATTCTGTTTCAGTTCTCTGATGACAGGAGATGGGACTGTCCTCATCTCAGGGGTGAGAGGAACCTGATCCAAGAAGAACTTTGTTTGGGGTGTCTCAGGTAGCCATGGCTGGCAGGGGCAGAGCAGGCTAGGAAACTAGGAGGAGTCTTCTCAACCCAAACATCATGGATCTCTGTCTGTGGCTCATCCCTTGGTGAGTCTGACTTACAGAACGTACTACACAGTCTCTGTTCACAGAAGGGACCACAAACGCCCTAGGAGGCCCCAAGCCTTGAAACTGCTTCCCTTGTAGAGGCAGAACTCACGCGAGCCCCATTGGATACATTGGCCCCATGTTCCATGGGGAACTTGTGGAAAAAGCTTTGGAATCCCCACATTCCATCCTGGTGAGGACTGATGGGGTTAATGTGAGCCCGTTCACATTTGAGCGTATTCCTCCTGTCCAGTGAGGGGAAATGGTAACAGTGTGCTTTGATGGAGCCTCCTACACTTGGAAGTACACTTGGGTTTTGTATCTTAACTTTTCATTGGTCCTGCACCACGTTCTGCCTGGGAAAGAGACCACTCTAGACTCTGAACGAGGTCTGAGGTGTTTATCAGTACGTCATGGTTCCCAAGCAAAACTGATCAAGGCAACTCAACACCAGGGGTTACCTTCCACCATGGGCTGTGTTACATAATGACATCTTCATACAAGTCTATCTTAATTTTGAGCATAGTCTACCACCATTTTTTGCTTTATTTATTGAGCTTGGCTGCTGTCTTGTTAAAACAGAGGTTTGCTTCACACCTCAGGGTGACCTGGAGTTCATGATTCCTTTGCCTAGGTGATCTCGGGCATCTGTCGTCATATTTGAAGTTTTTGGAAGAGTCTGTAACCAGCCTCTACAGAAACATGGTTTTATGACAGTGTCTTAACAATTAAAGATCCGAAGCCTCCAAAAACTTAACATCAGCTTAAAAACACAGTCTCTGGGTTGTGGAGGTGGCACATTGGGTGGCATGCTGGCAAGCGAGAGGACACGTGCTTACCCCAGCACCCATGTAAAAAGCCAGTCACGGTGCCATACCCGGATAAGCCCAGTGGTGGAGGTAGAGACTGGTGCTGACTGGACAGAGTCCAAATAATCTCTGGGCACTGGTACTGTAAGAGATCCTGCTCCAAAAGCTGAAGAAGGGAGCAGTGAGAAGAGACACACGATGTTGGCTCACTGACCTCTGCCCGACAGCCCTCCCCAAGGCCTGCGCATACACTCCGATACCCCCCATGCATGCAAAATAGTTAACTTTCCTCTCCTCTTCTCTTCCTCACTCAGTCAGCTACTCCTTCCTGTCATTGCCCCCTCCGGGTACTTTTAAATGTAGAGCTGCAATGTCTTTCCCCCACTCGAAACCACTTTGGTTCTTCTCCGTGACAATCTACTGGGTCCTGGAGGAAGTGAGTCATAAGGCCTGTGCCTTTCTTTAAAGGTTTTACCCTGCCTGACTCCTGCTCTCTTTGCTTCCTGCTCCGCCATGCTGTCCTGGGGCTATGGTCTGGACTGATCTCCTATCAAGGTGGACTGAAACCCCCTGGAAGCATGAGTCCAGATACACCTTTCCTCTGCTGAACTGTTTCTGTCTGGTATTTGGCCACCAAGACACAAAAATAATAAATACAGCTCCTTCCGTCCTTACCCCTACCACAGTTCCTCTGCTTTGGGACTTTGAATTCACCTCAGCTGTTAGGGAAGAGCATTCGGACAAAAGAATTCCAAGCAAGACACATGTGATGGATGGCCATGCAGGGGGATGTGTATTATGACAGAGCATCCCTTCTCAGTGAGATACACCATTCCGAGGACAGACTTCAGACGCTGGGGCACAGAGCCAGGCCAGCTGTGTGGAGCTGTCCTCCAGCCAAGCACTGAATGTCTGCTTTCAGGCAGTCGGAGGAGCTGTTACAGTCCTCTGCCTCTGCCACCCAGGGCCTGCGCTCCCCTCCAGTGTCTAAGAAAGGTCACAGGGAGAAAGCTTCTTTAGTGCTAGTGTTCCACACTCAGTACCAAATCTTTGTACGAGGCCTGTGATGAATGTGCTGCTTACACCCGTCAGCCTTGAATGGAACTGTTCAAAACTCTCAGCACAGTAAAGGAAACCCACCCAACAGGGCCCCCTTCACCAACTTCCTAATAAGCATAGTAATCGTTCAACCTGGTGTGTACACGGACTGACCTTGTCTTCCTCACTTGCTCACTTCTCTTTGTGTGTGTGTGTGTGTGTGTGTGTGTGTGTGTGTGTGTGTATGAGCGCACATGTGCGGATTTCTGGACTCTGAGCTCCCTGGCCTGGATGCAGTTTCCTCAGTTTCCCCAGGTGTGCCAGGCTCCGTGAGAGCCACCCACATGTCCTGGATGCCCCAGTAAGACCAAGGCTGTCCAATCAGGCTAGTCCCCAGCCTCACCATGTGGTCTCTGTGAGGATGGTACAGAGGTAACTCCCGGTTTTGTTTCTTCTAGGGCTCAGTTTCATGTGAGCTATGCAAGTTTTGTAAAAGGACACAGACCAACCAGTTTTGTTGAGATTCACTCTGTTTCTGGAGTTCCCACCATGGAAGAGTTACTAGTGCTAGAATAAGGAAACTGGCAGCACCATTAAGTCAGCATCTGCATTTGTAATACAAATATCCAAGCCTAGGAAGCATGATTTTAATATCCTCTGAGTAAATACACCTATTTTTTCTCATGTTTAAGTCAGAAAGGCTTCATATATGGCCTGGTGTCATGAGACCAACTACATGGAGCATCCTGTCAGGTTCATGTGGCCATATTCAGACCTCCATGAAGAACATACCTGCTCTCAGAGCCATTGTTCCCTTTCAGTTCCGGGTCACGTCAGCTACTGTTACTACTGCTTCATCTGGGTTTGATTTCAACAAGTCCTTATGGTCTGAGACTCCTCTGTAGCCACACCACTGTCTTCAGAGTCTGAGTGTATCCACACACACTCCAAAAGCTACTCCAAAGCCTGTGCTATCTGGTGCCCGTGGGCCACAGGGGAGGGACAGCCTTACAAAGTGGCTCACATCCACTTGATAAGATTTCTTGAAGCAGAACACAGTGTTCTCACCACCCCAGGATCTGAACCACTGTAAGAGTGCTGCATTTTGCTCTGAGTGGCCCAAATACCACAGACACTACTCAAGTTCAAACTTACATAACCCTGGCACTCCGATGGCCAGCGCCTGGTGCGCGTGTCTGTGTTTGAAGGTAGGAGCCTCACACGGTGCTCAGACTCCTCCATCTGAGGTATTAGGCAAGCACACCCCTCTGGAGCAGGCTGTGTTTGCAGGATTCACCATGCAAACACACACGTGTGCATACACACACTTGGGCATTGTTCAGCTAGGGTCAGCTTTCACATTGAAAGTAGTTCTCCAGTCCTTGATCCCTTTTTGACTCTCGTGCAGATGAGCACATACGCACTTTCACTGTGCAAAGCTGGAGACAACAGGCTGGAATCCTTATCTACTGAGGGAGAGATCCTTCTCGTGTGGGATTAATGGCGCTCGTGTAATGGAGTGTTCACATTCAGTCAGCAACGCTGTGAAGGGGTAGTTGATGCAGGTGCCAAGACCCTGTGTGCTGGGAGCCAGGCTACCACGGGCTAAATATGTCCGTAGGTCACACTGAAGTGATGTGGCTATTACAAGAAACCAGGACAAGTCACCTCACTGAGTAAGTAAGTTACACAGGCATAGAACTGTAGTTTTAGTAATTATTTTCTTCAACCATTTTAAGGCATTGATTTAGTTTAAATGAGACCCAGACTGGCTCAAGTATACATAGGTAGTTAATGGGACTCAGGATCTAGAATCACTTTACAGACTAGTTCTAGAGTTATACCAATGGAAAATCAGAATTTTAGTAGTTCTGCCAGAGCAATTAGCAGCTCAAGGCGGTAGGTAAGATCTTTACTACACACCCCTGTCCATCTAATTATTTTCCCGCTGTTTATAGAATCGGTTGGATTTTAAAGTTGACTGTGACGTTCCAGAGATGTGCTTTCAGAACAGGCTGCCCATGTAAGGGGAGACTGGCTTACAAGTCGGGGGTTTCTCCTCTTCTGCCTTTGTTGGAAGCAAACACAGATGGAGGATAGAGCAACCATTTTCTGTTTCCCTCTCTCTGCATCTCTGTGCTGGGCTCGCTGAAAAACCTCAAGTTGGCTGAGCTGGCAGGCCCAGGAAGGAGCCAGGTGCGGGGAGGGCAGACTCTGGCACTGGCCTTTGGGGAACTCTGATCAGGCTGTGCTCAGAAACCCACTAATGGGCCTTCAAAGCCTCAGGGTCAGTTCAGAGAAAATCCTCCAGGCGCGGAGGAATTTCTCCTCCTCCGAGGCTTCCCAAGAAAGGGGGTAAAGAATTAAGTGATTCATTCCGGACATCTGACACTCCCTTCAAATCCTCCCGGTCTGACCCACTCTGGCTGTGCGCTCAAGCCGCCCCATCTGCGATGAGGTCATCTTATTGGGGGCACAGGATTCCAGGGGGAACACACATCACATACTGCCGCTATTCACCGCGCTCGTTCCTCCTGGCCGCCCAGGACTAACAATGGACCTTCTCAGCGTTTCATTTGCTTGCAAGAGAAGCACGGGTTAGACGTCTTTCAATGCACACCCCTCGGGCACACAGTGCGGTTATTATTATGAGGGCCTGGGAACAGTTCACAGTGGCCTATAATTAAGTACATTTAATAATAAACACACTCACTTCATAGGTAGTGTAAAAAAAAAAAAAAAAAAAAAAAAAAGCCATGTTTCCCTCCCTCACCATCCTTCCCTTTACAAATAAGGAAAACACAGAAGTCTATTTTCTCTTTCAAATCACAATTGCAAAGGATGTCTGGCTACGGGAAAGGGAAACATAATTACTGGGAAACATTCCTTCCCTGTTTAAGAATGGTTCTGCTGCATACCCAGGCTGTGTAGAGGGCCTGCTTCTTGAGCCACTTGTGAATGCTTTTTCCAAAAGTTGCCGGGGGCAGTGTCCTTGGGGCTAAGCTGCCCCTTGATGTGTATTTCCTCAGTCCACTGCAGTACCCAGGAAGAACTGTTTCAAGATTCTTCCCAGAAGTGTCTCGTGCCCCAGTCCCCATACCTCCGAGGGCCTGAAAGCACACAGATAAAATTTGTGGGGACAAGAGGGAGGAAGGTGGCTCTATGAGGCAAAAAGAGGAGTAGAAAGGAAGCAGGCAGTGGGAGCCCTCCATGAAGTCAGGAGGCAGCAACATGCAGTGTGGGTGAGGGGCTCATGCAAGCGCTCACCTGCCTTGACTGTGGATGTCGCTAAGGCTCCATGTCTTTGCTTGTAAAGTAATACTAATAATTCAGTGAATGATCAAAAGTCTGTGGTTAGAAATCTTGTGAAAGCAACGCGTTTTCTGAGTGAAAACACTTGGTCAGGCCGTGAGAACTGAACTGACAATGCACAGAGCCGTTTAGCATATCCCTGCGGTGCAGTAAATCATCAGCCAATAGGAGTGGTGGTGAGTAGTCATGTGATTACATTCTGAAGGCACTGAGTTGGAACTTGGTACATTTTGGGATAATTGAGCACCCGGAACAAGCAGGTGACTAGAAATACAAACCACACGCACTCACTGGGTGGTGACACCATATTGGGAAGCGACTGCTTTTATTTGACAGTGGATGAGGAGATGGGTGTCAGAAGAGAGGGGGAACATTTTCTGTCCTACGACTAAATGACGTGAATTTACTGTACAATGACAGTGTACACGGCTAGGGTAAGTAACATCACCAAAGATTAGTTCTCTCGCTTACACTAAGTAGGCACGCACATCCCACCCCAGCACCGACTTCACAGTCAGCTGTGAAGAGTGGCATTTCACTGGATGCCTCGAGAGACAGTTCTGTTGGACGATTTGAGTTTAACGACTTTGAAAGGAAAGAGAATTTGGCTGAAAAGTATCCTTTTCTTTAGTTAAATCGAAACAAGTCTCCAGTCAGCACCCAGTCAAACGCAGTGCTTTGAACTTTGGGTAATTTGTCAGACAGAAAGAAGCATTTGCTCCTCTCGGTGCTGTAATTTGGATGGCGAAGTATACTCCACTTCACTGTGGAGCTCTGGAGAACGGAAAGGGCTTGGCACAGGGAACTGAGGCAGGATATCTTTATCCTTCATCTCAGATAGCAGGGAATAGAAGTCAGTGGCATAGCAAGCACCCTAAGGATCGTTTGGTTCCTTTCTGACAAGAGAATGGAATTATTGAGAGAAGCCAATGCTAAAGTACTGCAGTCCAAATACTTTCCTGTTAAGGTTAAATGCTGTAAAATTGTAATTTGCTGGGCAATACACTCTGGAGAGAAAGTGGAAATAATTGTAGACAGGAGCGTGTTGGGTGGGGTCTGCAGGCTTGTCCCCGCTCAGTGTCAAACTATGGGCTTACAGGCTCCCCATGGCTACGGGCAGCAGATGACGTATTAAGGCGAAAGTGGGTGGTTTGCATCCTCTGGGTTTAGAACGAGGCCGAGCCTTGCAGTTCTGCACCTGCATCCTTCAGTGCTGACCTTCTAAGAAATGCAGGTCAACTCGTTTCGTCTGCAGACCTTCAACCCATCCACAAGCCCGCTCGCGGCTGGACGGCAGCAGCCCGCCACAGCGCAGGTCAGCTGGGTTGCGGTCTTTTAGAATTCTGTCTGCTCCTATTGCCTCCAATCTGGGGACGTAAAGGCTGCTTCTTAGATACTGGAGAGCATGGTGGAGGTGAAGATCTGTTGTAAAATCTGAGGGATCTTCTTGGTGTCCATGGCGATGAAGGACCGGCCAGCAGGCAGAGTTCTCTGAAGCCTGTCGGAGGGAAAGGGGGGAAATCACCGTTGCGAATCAAGGCTCCGGTCCAGCCCTGCCTGGCTGCCACTGCACCCAATGGGCTCTTGGGAAAGGCTGTTTGCACGCTCTCACCTCACTGCACCCAACTGTCCGTCTCTAGGCAGTGGAAGGCCTGGGGAAGCATCAGGGAGCAAGGGCGGGGAAAGCAAGAGCTCTGCAGTGAGGAAACCAGTGGTCTTCAAGTTCTAGCCTCTCCTGATATGCTCTAGTCCCTTAAGGACAGTGCCCGAGGGCCCATCTGGAATTAGCTCGCCTGCATCTGGCCTGATGCTGTACTTCTCTAAAAGCCTTTCTTATAAACAGCCCTCCAACACGCTACTTAACCAAGTCCCCAAGTGGGTTTCTGGTTCCTCCCCACCACAAACCGTGAAGTGCAATGTGCATCATCCGACTGCTGCTTGACAGCGCTGAGGGTGAACAGGGCTTATGGTAATTTTTTTAAAATGTCAATTTATCGTTGGGAACAAAAGGCCATCTTTGAAGGCAATAAGACGACAAGGCGTAGATGTATTGGAAAGAAGGCTGCCTTTCATTGTGCCAAGAAGTTTGGTTTTGGTGACATTTAATAAAAGTCAGGCACTCTGTGCAGCATCATGTATTTGGCGTGCGGGGCAGACCAGCTAAGCCTGCACCATGCCTTTTGCCAGCGAATGTTGGACCATTTCCCCAGGAAACCACAAGGGTATTATTGTGCTTTCTTAAGTATTCCAACAGGATCTGTTCACTAGATAGAAAAAATGCCCGCTTCAGCTCAGCCAGCATTTGCTGAGCTTGCCGTCTGCCGAGCCCTGGTGTGGGGGAAATGTGGACAGAGGAGGCTTTGAGGACAGGAAGGTTCCAGAAAATGTGAAGTGCTAACACATGAAAGTGAGAGAGGTGTGTGCAGTCGGCTGCACTGAGCGAGCCCAATCCACGGTGCCAGGCTGTTCTCAAGCTCACCGTGGAAGCTGCAGCACCCCAGGGGCTGAAACCGCCCTGGTTTATGGGAGTCTGTACCACAGAGCCCAGCATGCAGCAGGGCAGAAGCAAAGCCAGGCCCCCCATTTGTAAGACAGGATGGTTTTTGTTTTCCTGAGATACACTTTCGGTTGTTTTTTTCTGCCTTTTATGAGTATTCTGGGCAGAAAAGCCATGGATGCCTTCTGTTAGTGTGTATACATTACGGGAAGGGTTGTCTGGCCTGGCCTTTGGGTAGTCCCAGAGGTACTTACTGTCTGGCTATAAATTCCATATATCATGCAGCATGGTAACTATAGCAGGTAACCATCCACACACACTTACATACAGTCAGTCTTCCTGTGTGTCCAGGGAGTTAACCGTCCACACACACTTACATACAGTCAGTCTTCCTGTGTGTCCAGGGAGTTAACCATCCACACACACTTACATACAGTCAGTCTTCCTGTGTGTCCAGGGAGTTAACCATCCACACACACTTACATACAGTCAGTCTTCCTCTGTGTCCAGGGAGTTAACCATCAGTCTTCCTGTGTGTGTCCAGTTAATCCACACACACTACAGTCAGGGTGTCCAGGACAACTTACATGTCCAGGAGTTAAGCACACTTACATACGGTCTTCCTGTGTGTCCAGGAGTTAACCGTCCACACACACTTACATACAGTCGGTCTTCCTGTGTGTCCAGGGAGTTAACCGTCCACGCACACTTACATACAGTCGGTCTTCCTGTGTGTCCAGGGAGTTAACCGTCCACACACACTTACATACAGTCAGTCTTCCTGTGTGTCCAGGGAGTTAACCATCCACACACACTTACATACAGTCGGTCTTCCTGTGTGTCCAGGGAGTTAACCGTCCACACACACTTACATACAGTCAGTCTTCCTGTGTGTCCAGGGAGTTCCACACACATACAGTCAGTCTTCCTCTGTGTTCAGGGGTCAGTTAACCGTCCACACACAGTCTTCCTGTGTGTCCATAACCATCCACACACAGTCAGTCTTCCTGTGTGTCCAGGGAGTTAACCATCCACACACACTTACATACAGTCAGTCTTCCTCTGTGTCCAGGGAGTTAACCATCCACACATACTTACATACAGTCGGTCTTCCTGTGTGTCCAGGAGTTAACCGTCCACACACACTTACATACAGTCAGTCTTCCTGTGTGTCCAGGGAGTTAACCATCCACACACACTTACATACAGTCAGTCTTCCTGTGTGTCCAGGGAGTTAACCGTCCACACACACTTACATACAGTCAGTCTTCCTGTGTGTCCAGGGACACACACTTACATACAGTCAGTCTTCCTGTGTGTCCAGGGAGTTAACCGTCCACACACACTTACATACAGTCAGTCTTCCTGTGTGTCCAGGGAGTTAACCGTCCACGCACACTTACATACAGTCAGTCTTCCTGTGTGTCCAGGGAGCTTCCCCTACATGCCTCTCCAGTGAGAGATATACACACACATCTATATGTAGACATATATATCTATGCATATATATACACACATGTCTAAATATATACTCGTGTGAGTTATTGAAGTTTATTTATGGGGATATCTATGTATATATGTATGTATGTTTGTATGCATATGCATATGACAGTCTCTTTATGTCTGTGGTAGTTGGAATAAGGATGGTCCCATAGGCTCATATATTTTCAAGTTAGGTCCTCAGTTGGTGAGAAGGGTTAGGAGGCGTGGCCTTGTTGGAGGAAGTATGTCACTAGGGTGGGCTTTGAGGTTTTAAACATCCATGCCAGACCCAGTGTGTCTCTCTCTCTCTCTGCTTGATGCCAGATCATGATGTAGGGCTCTCTCCTACTGCTCCAGGGCCACGCCTGTCTGCTTCCCACCATCTGATCACAGATTAACTGTGCACAAGCCTCCAGGTAAATGCTCTCTCTGTGAGAGTTGCCTTGGTCATAGTGTCTCTTCACAGTGACAGAACAGTGCCTGTTTACACACCAAATAGACACACATTACATACAGACGAGTACACTTTCTGCTATGCTAGGGCATTTACTATTCTTTATTTTTGGTAATATTTGGGATTGAACATGGGCATCATGCATGCCAGGCAAGTGTTTAACAACTGAGCTATTACCCCATTGAGCTATATTTACTATTTTGAGTATGATTTGAAATGACCTGATGAGATTGGGCTGAGGGATCTTATAGATTTTATAGATTAAGTACTTACTAATTGTTTAACCAATTAGTGGGAAAATCAATTTGGTAATTACTTATTTTATAAAAACAATTAAAATTATAAAGTCTTGTCTGACAAACCTTAGAGCATTGAGTTCCCTCAAAACTATGGTTGCTTGTCTAAACAAGCCAGAGTGTTTGCAGCCCAAGTGTGACAGTAGCTGCTTCAGGGTAGAACTCTAGACCATTTCACCTGCCCTCCCCAGCCCCTAGGAATGAAGTTCAAGAAACAACACACACCAGTTATTAGATCTGCTCTCTGCTGTGGCAATACTCACCTGGCTGCCTGATCCCCCAAAGAGCCGATAAAAATGGCAAAGGCATTTACTTGAGGATTGCTTGTGAGGATCTGGGCAAAGCGGGCTGGGTTTATTCCATATCGGGACAGATTCGCATCACTCAATATGATGACGAAGTACTCATCAGCTTCCTCTGTGGTAATGTCCTTGATGGCATGTTCCGTCCCCTCGAGTGTGTGGTCCCCACTCATGCAGAACTGAGAGTGGGCATGCATTGTCTGAGGTAAGAGTTGGGCACAGAAACCACAGGTGAGCAACTCCTCATGATGGTCGGTCTATTGGCAGACTACCTGCCTTTTGATTACGTACTGGAGACAACATGGCACACGGACAGTTCTATGGGGATGACTTTCCTTAGACACAGGCATTGCTCCCAAATGTCCACAACTGACACTTTTACAACTCAACATTCTATTTAAAGTAAGAAAATATGTAACTGGTATCATCTGGAAGAGAGGTACAGTGCAGGAGAATAAGAAGGGATGGGCTGAGTTTCCAGTACACAAGTTAATCCGATGCTAAACACTGTTTTCGGTGGCAAAGGAGGAAATCTGTATTAAGATCATGGTGTCTTCTGCAAGTTTAAGTGAGACTGAATTTAACCACTCAAAATTACAACAAAAATATAAAATTTGAAATACAGAGTGACCTAAAAGGGGCCATTGTTTTCCTTTCTACTGAGCCTGTGTGATTATGGAATTCTGATCTCAGATGTCCAAACGTAATAAAACAATGAGTACTCTGAAAACATTTAGGGAACACTTAACATTAGAGGGTAGAAACAGGGTTTTAAGCAAGAAAAGTGGTTTCTATTTGTCCCCTGAGATATTTGTTGCCTCTTCAGGGAATCCTAGTTTCTATCTAATCTGATAGAAAATCTCACAATGTGGAAGGAACAATGTATTTACCTTCAGAATTTCTAGTCTCTGCTTATTGTTCTTAGGGATCTTGTTAACTGGAACGAGCTTGATATTGTAGCCATCTCCCGAGTGTCCAGCAATGTCGTACTATTCGGAAGAGAGTTGGAGAGGTCAGAAGTCGGTGAGTAACACAACGGTCTTTGGTCCTAGAGATCCCCAACTCTGGACTGTTCCAAGTTGATCAATATTTGGTCATAAAAGGATGCAAAAGGCAAACGATTTTGGATTCATTCTGTTTGGGTCCACTGTCCTCTGAGACCTCTGTCCCCTGGAAAGAGGTGGGAAGTGTGAAGGGGACTTTGGTGGCTGTCCCAGATTCCATGTGTACATTTCAAGGGAGACTTGGTAGGAAACGCACATAGTGTTGGGCAGACCTCACAGGGGCTCTCGGGATTCCAGCTGCCTCATGCAAGCTCTCTGCCCTCTCCCCATAATTGTGGTCAAGTCTGGTAAACATAATGGGGAATCACATATGATTACATTAACTTCCATGACAAAAAGGATCCTGCTGATGTAATTTAACTCACAGTCAAGGAAACTTAATCAAAAGAGAAGTTATCCAGTGGGCCTGATCTAATCACACAGAGCTCCTTTTAAAGGCTCTCTCCTGGCAGCTGATGGAAGGGGAGATCTGACGTGAGGGAGTTAACTATGGCATAGATAGATGAGACCATGGACACAAGTGTCAGTGGCTCCCAAAAGCTGAGAGTCAGCAGGAAATTAGGGACCTCTGTCACCATTCCAAGCAATTCAATTCTGTCCCCAACAGAGAACAACCTATTTCTATTTGTAAAAGTGAAACATACTCAAAGAAACTAAAGTGTAGAAAAGGCAAAATGTATCCACACTTATGTTCAGGTCAGCTCAGAAGATACTCTCTGACAGAAGCTGTCGGCAATCAGTTCCTTCTGACAGACATGCCAGGGTGCATAGTGACAGCGAACACACCGGCATCAGCATAACGGCCTGATACTGACCATGTGACTGAATAATCCGCTTTTCCACTTGTTAATATATGGCATGTAGCTTTCAATTTAGGAAGCACCTTTTCACCCCCATCTCCTGGGCACGCAAAGTACTGACTGTTGAGAGGAACCCAACAGAGTCAGGTGTCCCGCTACAAAATCCAAAAAGAAGCCAGAGGTAAGCTGTCTGGGAGAGTCAGTCTCTCTGAACCCTCCTACCTCTATTAGAGATATTTTGTAATTCCACAGAGGCTGGGACACTGGGGCAACTGAGGTATCTGCAAGGGAAATACTGCATGTTTGGGGGTGAAGATCCAGGGACATTTGGGTACCTGCCAATGCAGTACTCACAACAGCTCTTCTCCAGCCCCTCCTGCACGCCCCGCCCTGGGTGCTATGGGGCAGGGCAAGCGAGCCTTTGCCTATCTGCACCTTTGCAGAGATAGACAGGTTCTGACGTGGTTGATCTCTGCACGCTCAGTTTCTGTGCATGTTTACGGTAGACACAGATGCTCTCAGGGAGCCTGGGGTAAAAAGCAGCCTGTCTTTGTGTGGGGGCGACATTATTTTACAGTCCAGAAACCAGAACACGTTCTCCTAAGCCAGATCAGAAGTACAACAGAACATAACTGAGACGGCCACGTCTGAAATGGGAGGTAGAAATACTTCTGGTGAAAGTGCCCCCACACCCCCATTTAAACAGGACGAGGGCAGGGCCATCGAGGAAAGATGGACTGCACTGTGGCTGTGCCCACACTGCGTGAGGAGTGCTGAGGAGGCTGGGAGGGAAGACGGAGCTCTCATCCCCAGGAGGAGCAGTGTTCTCAGAGTCACCGTGTGACATGGCCGGGACATTAAAAAAGGTTTCTTGATTCAGAGCAAGGTGCTTAACCCTTTAACTCTCCTTCCTGCCTTGCAGTGATGCTAGTTTAGATGGCCTGCTTGTCATCACTTCTCCTCTCTCACAGAGGGATAGTATCTGTTCAGCCGCTCCCAGGGTCATAGGGGTGGACAGCGCAGTCCACTTAGTGACAAAGATGGACGGTACTTGCTTTCCCTCCTTACATGCCAGCATCTTCACACGGGTCATCTTAGGTCCCTGAACCAGCTCTGCTGTAGGAGAGGCTGACGCTCGGAGGGGCTGTCAGCCTTCCTAAGATTTAGTGTTGTCTCTAAATTCATCTATTAATTCAGGTTACCACAGAGAAGTAATGAGTCCTCAAGCTAGTCCTACATCTATTCTTCATTTTTTTTTTGTTTTCATGGCTAATATTTCCACATCAGTTACTGAGTCAATTCTGATGGTCTCAGCAAACTTTGTGCAGTGTTTTGGGGAGTCCTATCTGGGGGTAATAGTACAAATATATGCAAAGCGTAATAGCGTGACTGGCCTCCATATTTAAACTCAAAGAACATTCCTAAGGCATTGGGACAGGAGCAATTACAGATACTCAGCTGAGCGTGTCTCTGTGAGTCATCTTTCTAAAGCCTTCTGGGAAGTAACATAGTCTTCCTGACTGTGGGGCGGCGTATTAAGAGGAGGAGATGGTAATGAAACGTTTTTACTTTTGAATGAATGTTTGGAAATACTGACTTGGCATAAGTTTGGGAATATGTAAAACAGATCCAAGGACTAGGGACAGAACAAGTAAGAATATCCCCAGTGGGGGCCGCCAGGGGGTCACAAGCCCTGGCATTGCACATCTAGCAGTGTGACCTTGGGCCAAGTACTTCACTCTTTGAACCCTGGCTTTCTCATCTGTAGGCTGATGTTGGTGAAGAGAATGCCCAGACCCCAGGCTCTGTGACCATCTAATGGAGAAAAGCTGGCTCCTCGTAGTTTGAGGCGCACACATATATTGTGTCTGGTCTTCATCTGTTGTTTCGTATGTGGGAAGTGAGGACCCTCAACACCATCTACTGAGGGAAAGTCCTCGCAGTTGGTGAGAAGCAAAAGTTCAGCGTGGTTCTAGAAAAGCGGGTTTCTTTTCCATCTTCGGTTTTTGCAGATGCGAGGACAGAACCTAGGGTCCTGCGTAGGCTAAGAGGCCTCGTTAGAACTTATTGTTAACCTAGGCGGAGAGCCTCTGCTGAATGAAGGGTTGCCTAGATCAGCCTGGTGTGCGGCCATGTCTGTGAGACACTGTCCTGACTGAGGAGAGAGGAGCCTGCCCACTGTAGATGGCGTACATGTAGTCAGGCGGATGGACCTGGCTGTGTGGAAAGGCTGAGCCTAGACCACTGAGTTGCACTGCTCTGTAGTGTCTGCCCTGACTTCCCTCTGTGGATAGTGACTGGGAAAGCCACATAATCTTTTACTCCCTAAAGCTTTTGGTCATGGTGTTGGTCACACTCTTTACCACCAAAGCTGCATCCCCAGCTCTTTCTTGGCAATGGAATAAACTGCACGACGTCCACTTTATGCACACTGCGCAGTTAAGTGGCGTTGTTTGGGTAGTGCTGGGCGAGTGGGGTGCCCCCACCCCACACACTCCCCACAGGGTTCCCTTCATACTGTTTGCCTGACTTACATACTTCATGGAAACAATTAAACATTTTACATTATTGTCTCTCCAAAGCCCAATTTCTGAGTGAGAGAATAAACCCATTTTCTGGTACTATTGTTTGAATGTTTAGTGGAAAAACAATCTTTGAAAGAACTGTCAGGACATTAAGAGCTTTTGAAAAGGAAGTCTACTTTAAGATGACACTGCTGACTCCCAGGAGCTTGGAGAAAAGAACACACGGGATGAAGTAAAGGAGAAATTCCCTAACTGAAATCAGTTCACATAACCGCTAGCATCCTGCCTAGGAGCTGTGTGACCAGCAGAAGCGGTCCTGGTCTCCAGCCTGGAGGAGTTGCTGCTGGCTGTCTGTGAACTGTGCTGTTCTGGGAATGTCTGAAGTCAGGTGGCTAAACACTCTGAGGTACTTTAAAGGTTTAGCAAGCGCCATGCCGCTGAATCAGGTTTCCGTCTCAGTGACGCTCATGCTTGAGGGTCCCTGTGGTTTGGCGTGGGTTGTGCTAATGTGGGGTAAAGTGGTGGTGAGGACTGTAAGTGAGCCTCCCTGTGCAGACTGTATGACCCACGAGGCAGCACAGCTCTAGTCAAACACAACACAAGCAGATGCCGAGAGGGGCAGGCAGTGCACAGACCACCTCACCAGCAGGCACTTCTGAAGGCTGCAGAGCACGGGTGAACTGTAGGAAGACTGAATTAAGGACTGTCTGGAACTCAGGGGGAGCTTTAGATCACACTGCCAGTCCCCAAAGACACTGAGCGATGCCACGCTGGGTACCCCAGGAGTCATGCTTTCTGAGTACCTGCAGTCTCTCAGCAGTTGCTGCTGGACCTTATCCTTCTCTCACAGTCAAGAAACTGAGTGCGTGGCTGACTGGTGGGATAACAATGATATAGGGATATCCCAATATTTCTACAAAGAAACCAAAATGCATGCATGCAGTTGGAGTGAGGCTGAGCCTCAGTCCTAATCCTCCTCCTCTGTACTGCATGTGCCTGCTCCTCTTGTACCCTAATTAGAAGCAGGAAAAGCTCTCATGGAATATGTGGTTCCATCACTCCTCTGTCCTCTACAGAGGGGGTCTGGGAAGCCCTAGCCAATCGACTCTCAAGACATATGGTGGGGTGGCAGCAATATGGCGGTCTCCAATAAGCATGAGAGGAAGGCCTGGAGAGCTTCTGAGGGGAGGCTGGGGCAGGTTCAGACCCAAATGCTTATGGACATACGCTGACCCCTGGCTGTCTAGCCACCCATTGGCCGAAGTGGTTTAAATAAACATTTTCTATAAAAAAAAAATCCGGATGCAATCACATGAGGTCCAGGAGGGTCAAGAGATGGGAAGGCTGAATGGCCACCTCAGTGCAGAGAGAGCAGGCCTGCTGTTTTGTTTGCCCCAGCAGGCCCTGTCGCCTCTGCCTCCCACAGGAGGAAGTACTGTGTCTTATAAGCAGTGCAATGCTGCTCAGAAACTTCCCAGATTCCCCTTGTCCTGTCCTCACCCTGTCAGAGTGAGTCTTTGATTGGGGCTCTGGGATTGCTGGCAACTACAGTAGAGCCAAGACGACTCTTACATAGCTCCACAGGGTTCGGGGCCACGGAGGAGAGCATTCCTGTTGTGAAGGAAGCAGAGCGCTTCCTCATGCTCAGCGTGTGTTATGTGCATTTACCCCTGTACTGTGCAGAGCCTTGCAGCCCCACCAGCAGTCACAGCGGGATGCTGCACACTCCTCACCACTGAGCTCTGAAAGGCCATTCTCCCTGGGACTCAGGCAGGAACCCGGGAGAGCCAGTGGTCTGCACCCTTCACGAGGAGCCTAAGGGAAATGGCAGTCAACTTGTCTCTTGCTTTTGCTTAATGTAGACTATACTCACAAGCAGAGGTCCAGGCGACCTTAAATGGCAATTGACTTGAGACTGTCTGTTCCCCAAGGGTTGTTCTATTCAGTACAGACTCCAGAGTCTGCACAGTGTCTGCAGATACTGTGTCTCTCTCCGGCATGTGTTGGTGGTTATCTGCTGTGATGCCGGTGTTTTCTTTGGACAATCACAAGCAGGTGAGTTGACTCCTACTGGCTGGCAACACGGTAGAACGTGCGTTCTCTCCCTATGCACAGGCCTCTGGGATGAGGGACTTGATAGCAAACTCCACAATGACAAGCTGGAAACGGTTTGAACAGAAGGCGGCTTCCTCTCGGGGGAACCGTCCTGTCAGCTGCGGTGTGTATTGTCTGCTCACTGTTCATGAGGACAGGGAAGGGAATCAGCACGGGATGCTGTGTGTGACCACAGCAGGGGACGGGATGTCAGTGCTCAGAGGCACGAGAGGGGGATGCCCAGGAAAATGAGAACAGGCTCCAGTGTTCCCAGGAAGTGCTGTGGTTTAACATCACACGACTTGTATGTTAGGTGCTTTTCTCGTGAGGATAGAGGTTATTGGGCCCTTCCATTGTGTTACTATTAGATGAAGCAGCGGCCATGTTCCCTGCTGGTGAGAGGGGGTGCCTGGTTCTCTGGGTGGGGTCTACACCTACCTTTCCAGGGCTGACCCTAAGTGACCAATAAAGCTCTACATGGCCAGCTCTGGCCTTACCTTGAATTTCTCCTCATAGTTCTCGAAGGCCTCCATGACCATGCACACTGCCTCCATCGAGCGCTCCAGCCGGCGATCCACCCCGTTGAAGCGGTACATGCTGCCAGAGACATCTACCACCAGGCGTAGGCGCTTGGGCTTCTGTTGTGGGCTGCCCAGCTGAGGACGGGAATGGCAGAAGACCATGGTCAGCTGGTTCTCGCCCAGGCTCTGCTGTGCCAGTCTAAGGTGGGCAGATCTGACTCAGGCTCAGCCTGGAACGGGCTGTCCCAGAGGCTGGGGGCGATGACTATACCCATAGCAGATGTTAGGCTGGCTGTTGGGAGCACATGGAAAAGAGCTTCCTCTGGAATACGGTGATGAAGTTGCTGTCTGGAGGTTTACAACTTAAAGATAATGCATTTTAGAAATACCAGCCTGGGAGGCTAAGGCCCCGTGTCCTTTGCTCTATGTGCCAGCACCCCCCTCCCCCGCCCTGAGAGAGTGTGGCTGGAGGGAAAGCTTCATTTGTTCTGTCGTGCAGTCACTTGAAGGTCATTTTTCACCTAGGCTGAAGAAATGCCAGACTGCTAAAACACAGTTAGTTATGTGAGAGGGGGTCTGGCCAAGAACTTAAGTATTTTCAGAACGTCTCGACTCTTTAGAGCTTTTAGGGTTTCTTCTGGTGGGTGAACTTTTTTCTTTTCTTGGCAGTCAAAATGGTGCTGATCTGCTGTCTGGCAAAAATTACTGATTAAAATGTGAAATCTTAAGAGATCAGCTTGGGGTCCAGATCTGCCAATGTGACTTTTTTTTAAAGTCAGTAACAATAAATAAGAAAAATTCCAGATTATTCTATTATTATATACTTGCTGGTGTGCATGAAAGATGATAAGCAGAACTAATAATTTCAAGAAAACACTCTAGAGGGTGGTAGGGTGGCTCATGAGATGGCTTGGTGGGTAAGGGACTTGCCTTGGAGCCTGATGACTGAGTTCCATTCCCAGGACTACATGGGGGAAGGAGAGAACTGACCCCTCCCGTGTGAGTGTGTGTGTGTGTGTATGTGTACATACACATATATGTATATATATATGTAAATAATTTAAGGTATCATGGATGCTTAGAGAATAATAGTAGGAAGTAAATTTTCCACATTCCTTTAAAACGTTAAGTGTGCCCCAATTAAGAAGCATCATGGCACACATATGTGCATGTCTAGCTCACAGATGTGTTCAAACACTTGCCGACCACAGTGAGTCAGTAGAGAGAGCAGCTGTTGACTCATGGCAGTGACACAGAAATAAGATCTTCCAAATCACTCCCAGATCCACTGAGTAAACATTACAGAGTGTGGCACTGCTGCTCTCCCTCACTGCACCCTGGCTCCCAGGGGCCACTCACCAGTTTTGATTATTCTGGGCAACAGGAAACCCCAAAGTTCACTCAGATTCTCTAGTTGACCATGTTGTCACAGCCTGATGAATACTTACTACAATTAGTATAACTTAGGAGAGAACTCCGGTTTCCTAAAAACTGAAGGCAGTTGATGGACACAGATGTACCCACTCTGCAACTGGGGAGCGGGCCTGTAGGTGGCCGCATAGGTAGCTCTTGACTACTGGCTGCTGCAGGGCTGGTGGTCAGGGTTGGTTCTTGGTCTCTTCTCCGAGGCGGCTGGCCTGAGACCATAGCACCATGAACTACCCTTTTCTGTTATAAACTAGCATCTATAAACCAGGTTTTAGTATTTATTCCCCTGCTTTGCCTGCCAAACCTTAGGCCACAGTCTGAACCCTGCTCTTAACTCCTCTGGATTTGCTTAAAGCTTACCCTACCTTTGTGAAGGAGCTTGGCCCTGCTTTGTTGTTTTGAGAAAGGGTGTCTTTATGTAGCCTGGATGTCACTTTGTACCTCAGGCTGGTCTCAGTCTCTCCGACTCTTGGGTGTCTGGATTAGAGGACTGTATGCCTGGCGCTCGCATTGCCTGTTCTATCTCTCAGGCTGGTCTCAGTCTCTCCGACTCTTGGGTGTCTGGATTAGAAGACTGTATGCCTGGCGCTCGCATTGCCTGTTCTATCTCTCAGGCTGGTCTCAGTCTCTCCGACTCTTGGGTGTCTGGGTTAGAGGACTGTATGCCTGGCGCTCGCATTGCCTGTTCTATCTCTCAGGCTGGTCTCAGTCTCTCCGACTCTTGGGTGTCTGGATTAGAGGACTGTATGCCTGGCGCTCGCATTGCCTGTTCTATCTCTCAGGCTGGTCTCAGTCTCTCCGACTCTTGGGTGTCTGGATTAGAAGACTGTATGCCTGGCGCTCGCATTGCCTGTTCTATCTCTCAGGCTGGTCTCAGTCTCTCCGACTCTTGGGTGTCTGGGTTAGAGGACTGTATGCCTGGCGCTCGCATTGCCTGTTCTATCTTTTTCTGTTATGTGCGTGTGCTCCATGTCTTGATGAGACTTTTTTTTAAAAAAAATTATGTCTTCCATAATGCTTTCTGTAGTTGCATATTTTGGGTTAATGGTATTTTGACACAACTTATGAACTCTCTACCGAGGGCTGAGCTATGTGGATCTGAGGCTCAGGGTTCCCCATTATTTACCTGTGGTTCCAGATCACCCCGACGTTTGTAGATGGCCTTTTCTCCAGCCAGCCCATCAATGATCTTGGCATCGTCTAGTTCTCCGGTAGCTTGGTGTCTTAGCCACTGCCTTTCTTTGCCTTTAGCCTGCAATGTCACAAACAAACGCACGTGAAACTTTACATGGTTGGTGCTACAGTTCTTTGACACATTTCTTGCGTGAATAACAGGAAGCATAGTGGGATCCCGACAGAAAGTGACGTCTCTCTCTGCCTCCGAGAAAGGCCTTTGCAGTGTGGGTTCTCGGTTGAAATTGTTTTACCACATGGAACAACACAAAGAACTCGCACAGAGGACGTATGAACAGGAAGGCGGTATGCAAATGAACCCCCAGGGAAAGGTCAATGTCTGGAAATGTAATGATGACGTATTTCTTATGGGTTTTCTGTCACAGTGATCCTAGAAGATTTATTAGGTAACAAAATAATCAGCTTGAACTTGTTAACGGAGACAGAGTCTGTGAGCTGGTCTTCAGCGCTCTCCCTTCTGGATGGGAATTTTGATACTCAAGTTCCTGAGACTTCATGTGCAAGCTGAAACAGCTGGGAGGATGGGAGCAGTCTGCCATGCACGGCTCTCTGCTTTTCCAGATCCGGAAAACATCTGAATGCTTCGGAAGGTACTTCCACAGCACACTTTGCCGTGGTAACTTACAACTATGCCAGGTGGCCCAAGCAGACAGGTAAAGGATAAAGAACTCTGAGCTGGACAGTTTTATGTCAGCTTGATACAAGCTAAAGCCATCTGAGTGGAAGAGACCCAAACAAATGCCTCTGTAAGACGAGGCTGGAGACAGTCTGCAGGGCATCTTCCTAGTGATTGACTGGGGAGGCCCAGCCCGTTGTGGGTGGTACCATCCCTGGGCTGGTAGAAAGCAGGCTGAGCAAGCCAAGGGAAGCAAGCCAGCAAGCAGCAACCTTCCATGTGTGAGTTTCTGCCTCAACAATGATGTAGAAGTATAAGGCAAGCCAACCCTTTCCTCTATATGTCGCTTCTGTCACAGCAGCAGAAACCCTGACTAAGACAAACTCTAACATCCCAAGGAAGGCACGTGCTTGTGAGAGCCCATGACTGCAGTTACATTAGGATCTAGGCTAACAGAGCTTTGGGGATGCAAACCAGATTTTAAGACACACTCTCCCAGAAATATAAAAAATGGGGAAGAATGGAACTAGAACTTGAGGATTTTATATTTCCTTTATGGTAACAGGAGGGGATTTAAATTTAGTTTTTTTTTTTTCTTTTTCTTTTTTTCGGAGCTGGGGACTGAACCCAGGGCCTTGCGTTTGCTAGGCAAGTGCTCTACCACTGAGCTAAATCCCCAACCCCAAATTTAGTTTTCTATAGCTCTGGCAGGCATTAAAAATTCACTACAAGAATCCAGCATGGTAGGGAGTGAGCTTGTGCCTGGCTAGCATGGTCACGTAGCAGCTAACAGGGCGGGTGGGGAATCCTCAGGGTCATCACTTTTGATTTATGAAAATTAGTGAATAAATGCTTAACAATGGGGCATCTAACATGGCATACAATTTTATACCAGTACAAATCCCACGGTCTTCCTGAACCCAGCTTAAGAATTCAACTTCCGTACCATTTTGATGATAGCAACTATGTCCTCATTTATTTTTTCTTTATTTTCCTAGTGGCTGATCTCAGGGGACTCAGTCCTCAGAAGTGATGACTCCAGGAAGACTGTGGCATTACCAACCAGTCACCAGAATGGAGGAGCCGAGTCCCAGCTGTCTGACCTCTGACCCAGCGGGAGGGAGGCTAGAAGGTTGTGTTTGCCCACCGTCCACCACTGGTAATATATAATTACCAGGACTTTACGTGAGCCGAGCTTTGTGCCAGGATGCCCTATCTCCATGACTCGTGGAATTCTTGTAGGGATATATGTGTGGGTCAACTGCCCACCAGAATTAAAATATTCGTGTTGGTGATCTGCAGGTTTTCTTTATCATATTTATATTAATATATAATTATTCACATATAATTTTGATAAAGGATTTGGTACTCCAAATATATAAAATTCTCTTAAAACCCAAGTTCTAAAATGTCAAAAATGGGCAAAGCCTATAGGCAAACCTGCTCTTGTTGTTTAGCTGAGTGGACATACTGTCAAACACATTCTTTATGTCTACAGTCCGGTTAGTGCTGCTGCCGCCTTGGTCAGACAGCGTCTCACTGGTGGTGGCAGTGAATGCAGAGGCACTGTTGAATGCATGGGACATCTATATCGGCTCAGGGAAGACCAGGTACAGTAGAGAGAGCTGAAAGGACACCTGAGCTAAAGGACGGGTGGGCGATGAAAGGACACAGCCATTTCTGTGCATGCACAGACTGACAGCAGCTACCGCCACCTGCAGAGAACACACCCAAGATGATGGGGCTTTCAACACCCCTCATGGTGGGAGCAGGGCTCTTGGGTCCACCTCTATCCTGAGGAGCGACTGGCAGCTAGCGCTATGGGTATTTCATGGTATTTCGTTATTCTTCAGTGCTATACCCACTGGCAAGTCACTTATGCTTCAGCCACTGTCACCTAAGCCGCCCTCAGTAAACTCGGGGGTCTCTAAGACAAGACACAAAGCAGGAGGGTACTTGTTGAGAGGAAGTGTGTGGGGTATCATCAAAATACATTATACACATGATTCCCAAAGAAAAAGTCTTTTTAAAGGCAAGAACAGTATCAGTGTGCCTTCTTTGCTACGATGCCTGCTCAACTGTACAAGTGAAAACACGTCCAACGTTCTACATCATTAGATTAAGACAGCTATGAGATATCGTTCTGTGCCTCGGAATGGCCAGGATCCAAAACGCTGACGTCACCGAGCGTGGGCGAGGAAGGGCTGAGTGGACACTCATTGCCCATGGGGATGTTGCAGCCCCCGTGAAGACAGCTTCTTGCAAAACAAAACTCATGCTTAGGATCCAGCAACCGCATGCCTTGGTATTTACACAGTAGGAAACTTGCATCTACACAAAAGATGTATACATGATGTTTTTGCATTAACTGCAAAATCTTGGAAGCAACCGAGATATAAATGGACAAACTGCGGTAAATTCTGGCAATGGAATATTATTCAGCATCAGAAGATGGACTGTCGAGTCTGTAGTGACCTTGCTGTAGTAAAGTGACTAGAGCACTGTGCTTTGTTGCCTTATACATTACCGTACGGGGCTGGAGAGATGGTAGAGCACCTAGTGCTCTGGCAGACGACTCGTTTGGCTTCCAGCATGCACACTCGCTCACAGCAACCTGTGATTCCAGCTCCAGGGCATCTGATGCCCACTTCTGACCTGGACAAGGACTGCACTTACATGCATAAACCACACACACATAACTATAAAAATCTTAGAAAAATTAGTACAGTGATGACTGCTCCAGGGGCGCCATATTTAAGAAAATTAAAATCTCATTAAAAAAAACTTTATTGTGGGGTACCCCTCAAGACCACAGAGTGGTTGATAACTCCTGTGGGAGTTATGTCAAGTCCATTTCTGACAGAATCAGACCCAGAACTTGTAACAATGGACAAGAAATTAATCCCTAGCTGTGGGTGCCATGGACCTTGGATGGACAGGAAGTGGCGCAGTGATGGAGCGCTGTGAGTCACGTGATTCCGTGGAGGCTTGGTACACAGACGCAGCAGCAGGGAGCACTTTTATTTCATGCTAATAATTATGACATGATAAAAGTGTGCCTGCTTAGACATGGGTTACTGTTACTGCACTTGATAGGGAAGTTATTTTCTTCTTAGAATATCGTAATTGTTATCTTTGGTCATCACACAAGACTCTGGAGAGTTTGGTCTTAATTTTCTCATGCTGCCATTTTTTCCTATGATGATTATATCCCAAAGCATTCTGTAGCACAAAGACGGTTTCCCTAAAATATGTCAAGAAAAGAATAGGACTTTGGGGCTGGCAAGATGGCTAATCCGATAAAACTACTTGCCATGAAGCCTGAAAACTTGAGTTCAATCCCTGGGACCTACTTGGAGAACTGACTCCAGAAAGTTGTCCTCTGACATCCACATGCGCTGTATGCATGTATCCCCTCCCCCCCAATAGTAAGCAAACGCAATGAAAACAGCTCTGCCTGAAGACCCAGCTACACCACTTCCAGATCTCACATTTTCTCCATGTATTCTAACGGCCCCAAGATATGAGACACAGACAGCACGTGGTGCTGACGTACTCAGTAATGTTCTCCGGGCCCACACATGCAGGCCTTCTTCAGCTCAGTGCACCCTTTTCGCTGGATGCTTCTCTCCAGTTAGGTTTGTTTTTAAATTTTATCCTCACTAGTTCTTTCCCAAGTTTTCATGGGATCCCCTGTGGTCTGCACTCCAGGCTGGGTCAAGCCTGTTCTACTTCTTGAGCAGACTTAAGTCCGGGCACTGGATTTTGTTTGATTGCTCTTTCCCTCTTTCCTTACTACGTTTGACCCCTTTATCAGCTGTGCTTTGATTCCTTTAAATCTCTGTCTTACTTCACATAGGAGACATTGCTAATGAGAACAAAAATAAGCCATGCTAGCCTGGCTGCCACTCCCACGTCCTGGCTTGTCATTCCATGTAGTCCTTCAGCTGCCCTGTTGCATTTTTTCTTGTGTTCTTGTTCTCAGATGACGAAGTTGTTCAGGAACAGAGCAGCTGGGCCACCCTTGCATGCATGTTCTTTCCTCTTAATTACTATCGGGACCCTTAAGGAATTTAAGCTGGCGTTGGTTGAATTCAGGCTATACCATCACCTCAGAAGCTGTAAGAAAGGACCTGAAGCTGTGGCTAGTCCTGGCAGGAGAACTGCATCTCCACAGCGCTTCATGCGCTGGAAGAGCCACTGCAATGGGGCCGACTTTCAGTGTCTGGTAGTGCTGATCTGATTTTTGTCTTAGTTACTATTTTCTTGCCATGATAAAACACCATGACCAAGCAACTTATAAAATAAAATATTAATTTGGGGTTCTCAGTTGTAGAGGATGAGTCTATGACCATCATGGTGGGGAGCATGGCAGGCAGGCAGGCAGGCAGGCAGGCAGGCAGGCAGGCAGGCAGGCAGGCAGGCAGGCAGGCAGGAGGAGGAGGCAGGGCAGGCAGGGAGGAGGAGGCAGGGGGGCAGGCAGGCAGAGGCAGGCAGGAGGCAGGCAGGCAGGCAGGCAGGCAGGGAGGCAGGCAGGCAGGCAGGCAGGCAGGCAGGCAGGCAGGCAGGCAGGCAGGCAGGCAGGAGGCAGGCAGGGGCGGGAGGGAGGCAGGAGGCAGGCAGGCAGGGAGGGCAGGCAGGAGGCAGGCAGGCAGGCAGGCAGGCAGGCAGGCAGGCAGGCAGGCAGGCAGGCAGGCAGGCAGGCAGGCAGGCAGCAGGCAGGCAGGCAGGCAGGCAGGCAGGCAGGCAGGGAGGCAGGGAGGCAGGCAGGCAGGCAGGCAGGCGGGCAGGGGCAGGCAGGCAGGCAGGCAGGCAGGCAGGCAGGGCAGGCAGGGAGGCAGGCAGGCAGGCAGGAGGCAGGAGGCAGGCAGGCAATTGTGCTGGGGGCAGTAGCTGAGAGCTTACATCTTGATCCACAAGTAGGAAGCAGAGAACAAGCTAACTGGGAATGGCATGGGGTTTTTGAAACCACAAAGCCCATCCCCAGTGACACACCTCTCCAACAAGGTCACACCTCCTAATCCTTCCTAAACAGTTCCACCAACTGGAGATTAAGCATTGAAATACGTGAGCCATTCTCATTCAAAGCCCTGGGGCTGGGCTGGCCTCTTTACCATCTTATCTTTCTGCTTGCTGCAGCCACTGCATATGTCGGCCTTTCTCCTCTTCCTCCTCTTCAGTGCTGCAGTGCTCCCTGTGCTGCTAGGCACGGACAAAACAGGGGTTAAGTGATGTGCTTCTCCCCAGCTCCAGATAGGTTTGACACACTTGCTAGCAATGCTATTTTTTCATAAAGGCTTTTAAAATTGTCTTTGGCATAAGTTCCAGTACATTATACTTGGTAGAAATTCTTCAAAATTTCTTGTATGTCATTAGCACTCCCCACGATTCATTTCTCTTACTCAGCTTTTAGGAACTTTATTGCCCTTCCACTTTCCCCTCTGCTCAGGTGTCTGCGGAGCAGCTCAGGACCTCTCCGTGGTGGCTCTAACCCACTTGGTGGGAGCTGCTGAGCTCCTCAGTGGCTGATGGGGCACTCGTGTCTTCAGTAGGGAACTTCTGCACGAGCACAGATGGCAGCTGCATTCTCGGACCAATCTGCCACCTCAGGCTGAGCAGCAGTGAACTCAAGGGCTGGCATGGTCCATTCGCCCTGAAATTCCTCCTTGGTCACAGCCTTCTCAACAGCAGCCTGCTCCTCCTTCTCACCCCACCCCCCAGGTCTCTGTAGAGAAGTCATCAGATGTAACCTCCCACTGGTCTTCATGGGATATAGTGCTATGCCTGTGGAATCCTTCCCAGGCCCGCATCCCCCATGTCAGACTCACTGAGTGAGCTCCCATGTTGTCCATGGGATGGCAATGCCCACGTAGTGCAGAGGAGTCTGTTTAACACAGAGCAGTGGTGGGCAGGTTGACACAACACGCCTCTGTGAGGGGGTGGTGGTCTGTCTTGGGATCACTCACCACCAGAAGACGCGGCTCACTGAAGGCTGCTTGGATCTGGTTACTGAAGGTCCCTAAGCAGCCAGCAATGGGAGTGGCTCCAATGGCAGTAGCGAGCTTCAGCATGGCTCGCTGGCTGGTGCTCCTGGAGGTGACATCAGCAGGGTTCTCGATGGCAACCACAGCCCAAGTTGAAATCAACAGCCTCTCCTTCAGATTTATGATGTAGATACCATTACTTTTCCTTTCCCAGATGTACTGCTCCATTTGAAAGTCAGGGTTGGTGCCACCTAAGAGGGTGCCTTTGGCAAGGAATTTGAGGACATCCTCCTCCTTCATTGCAGGATATCAAGAGTTCTAGACAGACACTGTGCACACTTCCCTTTACGTTACAATGGGAATGAAGAACCTGTCCCTGGGCAGCACAGAAAGGCTCTACAATTTACTTCTTAGTAGAATAGGAAAAATAGCTTTGTACTTTTCAACCACTTTAGTGTCACTGGGTGTCATTCCTTTCCCTGTTGCTGTGCTAAAATACTCTGACTAAAACACCGTATGGGAGAAAGGGTTTGCTCTGTCTCTCAGGTCAAGGATGCAGTCCATCAAAACATGGGGCCATACTGGTAGTAGCTTGGAGCAGCTGGTCACACACAGCCACAGTCAGGCAATGACTGCTTGAGGCTGCCTAGCTCAGTGTCTCTGTTCATCAAGCTCAGGATCCCAAACAGAAACAGTGCCACTCACAGCGGGTGAGGTCCCCCATAGGTGTGTCCAGAGGCTTGCCTCTTAGTTGACTTGAGGACCAGTCAAGTTGACCATCAAGATTAACCACACCTGGCAAGGTAACCTGGTTCCAAGGTTACCTAGGTTTACAGCCTGGTAAGATAGCAGTGTTCAGTACCCTGGAAATCAGTGCTCTATCTGGCTTGTACACAAGGTTGGCATTGTACTGACAGATGAGGTGCAGATGTGCTAAGAAAGGACATCTTAGCTTTTTGCTGCTTCCCTTAAATGCAGACATTTTTAAACTTTCCCCTTCTGTGTGGTTTAAATATGCTTGGCCCAGAGAGTGGCACTATTAGTAGGTGTGGCCTTGATGAAGGAAGGGTTTCACTTTGGGCATGGGCTTGGAGACCCTCCTCCTAGCTTCCTGAGGATGCTCAGTCTGTTCCTGGCTTCCTTTGGATGAAGATGTAGAACTCTAAGCTCCTCCAGACATGCCTGCCTGGATGCTGCCATGCTTGATAATGGACTGAACCTCTGGACCTGTAAGCCAGCCTCAATTAAATGCTGTCCTTTATAAGACTTGAATTGATCATGGTGCCTGTTCACAGCAATAAAACCCTAACCAAGACACCTTTCTTCTCTCTTGACTTGGGCTACTCCAGTACAAGCAACAGCAGAACCACAGAACCACAGACACAGACATCCTTAGGGACATGCAGCTCCAAGCTGACTCAACTCTGTTCCTGAACACTGGCTTACACATTAAAACCTTTAAATGCCACGTCTGCACTGTTGTTCAGGTATCCCAGGAATGAGAACACACCAGCGTCCAGGGGGAACAGCTACCTTCTTCGCAAGTCTTTCCTCTCAAGTCCCCTACTCCTTGTTTTCCAGGGTTCCTTCAGGCACTGTCCTCCTGTCCATCCTCTGAACCCGAGCTTGTCTCATTCTCCTGTGTATTATTCAGATTACTTCATGGTTCGGTTCCTGGCTTCCATCTTTCTCTCTGAGTCCTTCTTCCAGATGGCTGTGCCACACACATTCTGAAGACAGAGGGCATCAGTCTATTCCAGGCACCTCAGCGGTGACACAATACAGCCAGCCTTGCTCTCTTTAGTGTTTTCTTCGGCCTCCAGGCCTACGCCCCAGACACCAAGCCTGAGTCATTCTGGACTCTGTGTTCTTCTCCATACAGCCTCGTGGCCAAGTAAATCCTATCTACAGGTGTTTCTTCTGTCTATATGATGGCTTCAACAACTGCTTTCAGTCTGCAGACATTTGTTACTGGTCAGTGGCGTCACAGGTCACAGAGAATGACAGAAAGCATTTAGAAACTAGCACAGCAATTGACAAAGACATCTGGTATTTGTATCTTTTTGTTCCTTTGGTTTTCAAGACAGTGTTCCTCTGTGTAATGGCCCTGGTTGTCCTGGAATTTGCTCTGTAGACCAGGCTGACCTTGAGCTCACAGAGATCCGCCTCTCTGCCTCCTGAGTGCTGGGATTAAAGGTGTGTAGCCATGGTCCAGCCATGGTGTTCATACCTTATAGCTAAGACGAACAGGAGCCTGAAGCTAGGAGCTGCTGTGTGCCTCAGGACTGAGGAGGCACAGGTGGGAAGACGGCAAGGCTGAGGTCAGCCTGAGTCTCAGTTTCTGACCACCGCCCCCCAGGAGCCTGTATTTTGTATTCCGTTTTAATAACATTTCCCAGTAATTTCATTACTATTGGCTATTATAACAGCATAATAGTCCATGTTGAATGGAATCAAGCCTGTGCGGGCCTAAAGCTGAGCTCTGGAAAGCCATCCTGCTCATTTCTGACCACACCGTGTACACTCAGTGAGGAAACGCCCATGGTTACAGCTATTACACAGCAATGTCAAAACAGCTGGGGAGTTAGTTACAGTTACACAGCATTCGCTGAAGACTTCGGGGAGGGACCAACCCAAAATCTTCTTGCTTTGGCCACAATCTGCAGTTTTATAGCTTACATGAGGACTCATCTATTCTTGGCCAGTAGCTATGGCCAAGATAAGCAGCCTCAGAACTATGACTTGAGGATTAGAAAACCCACCCAAAATAATTCCCCTATGGCTTAAAGATTCAGTAAGGGAACATGGGCAAGTGTTGTGCCGGCATCTGGCTGATGGTACAAAACGTATTATGGTCATGAATGAGAACTGCCCTTGGGATGGGCAACAGGGTTGAGGAAGATGACAAGGACCTGGCAGATAACAGGAGCCTGATTTGGGCTCAGAACCTGCTCCATTGGCCACACAACCCAGGAAACTGCACTGTTTGTGTAGTCTTAAGTTTCCTTCTTATAAAATGGGGGCAAAATATCTATATTCCATGAGCATGGAAGACTGTGATGACCATCTCAGCTAGACTTTGAAATCAGGTATCTGGTCAACCATTTGAGAGGCTCACCCTCTGGACAGTGAACTTCAGCTCTTTAACATGAAGACCTAGGCTAGGGAGAGGGCTCAGCAGTTGGGACTCTTGTGCTTTTCCGGAAGCCAGTTCTGTTCCCACATGAGGTGACACACAACTGCCTAAATTCTATCTCCAAGGGATCCAATGCCCTCTTCTGGTCTCTCTGCACACTGCATACACATGGCATTCACTCACACAGATACACATATTAAAAAAAACACTGATAAAAATGAAGCCTCAGAGTTTTGGGTTAAAATGGAAGATTTAAACTGCATCCCACACTCCAATATCTAACAAAACATAATAAATGTTCCTTTAAGAGAACAGTGATGAATACAAAGAGTGAACAGACGGGAACCAAAGTCAAGAACTCCATGGGAAGCATATGTAAGACTTCAGTGCAGGCTGGGGCTCCTTCCCCTAAAATGATCATTCAGTTTCTGGACAAATATTCTGATTTCATGTGTAATTTAGGGAGTAGACTGGACAGAAATTATAGTCTTTACTTAGGAAATATTGAAGTATCTTGATATTTTAAAAATTTGTACCAGTGCCCACCGGTCCTCAGACACTGAGAATCTTGTAAAACAGCCAAGAGGTGGGGCAATACAGGATTAGAGGAGGGCAGGAAGAGGAGGTGGCAGGGGACACAGAGAAAGCACACCCTGCCTGGCCCAATCTGTTCTTCAGTGGCAGTAAAGTGATTTAAGGGGAGAGAGAGTTCTATTTGTGAACTTGCAGGAGAGGTGAGATATACACAGATCTTCCCTGAGGGGAGTCAGGAAGTCACTGTCTGGGAGGGTCACTGGTAAAATTACGGCTTCCTGGACAGGAAGAGAAAGGTGAGGTCAGATATTTTCCCCGGGAGAACTTCCCTAAGACAATCACAGGGTTGAGTTCACAGCCTTGTGTGTTGACCTTGAAATGACTTTCTGGTTGGCTGATTAGTGCTCAGCTAACTTTCCCCAGCAGTTTTGGTGTAAGTCCAGATTTTCCCAAGTCCTTTGTGCCCACAGAGAAAGGTTACCTGTAGATTATCCAGGATGACTCGAAGGGCATGCACCTGCCGCTGGACAGCACTTGAAAACCGCTCATAGGTTGCGGCATCGTACTCACTCATTTGGATCTCCTTTAGTCTGAAACCAGAGGGGTAAGATGACACCGCTTAAGCCACGTTCGTGTGAGCCTCCTTACACTGCTTACACACTGACAGGACCTCTAACAACTCCCTGGTGACTTTGTACTACTTTGAGAAGAAAGACCAAGAAATGATGTCACCAGTGATGCCCCTAGATTCAAAGGACGGTAATGCTCAAAGTCCACTGCTAATTGATGAACAAACTGGCCCCCAGGACAAAGGGAAAGCCCCAACCGTACATCATATATGATGGCATCTCTCATGCAAACGGTCCTACTAGGTGGCTCACAACCACCTGCAGCTGCAGCTCCAGGGGGCCCAATGCCTTTTGGCCTCACAGATATTTAGTTTAACATCAAAGCAGAGCACAGCCACCTAAAGTTAATCCTAAGCAAAGGGGTCTTTTTGTAAGCAAATGGCTTTAGGTTTTCCAGTGTGAAAGCCACAGTGTATTAATTTAACACACATTTCTGTGCATGGCTATAAATATTACAGATGATGATATCAGGACAAGATATATGAAATGCATCCCTCAAAAGTCTAAGCATGACACAATTGTCTCATTTTGTGTGTGTAGGCAGAAAACCTATATGCATAGCTGAAATTATATATAAAGTATATTTATAGAAGGTTTCTATTCTTCACTCTCAGACAAAACACTGGGAAAATATAATCAGAATGGAGGAAGCTCAGAACTCCATGTATGTAATAAGACCACATCTTACTTTCTGAGTCTTTAATACTCAGCACAGACCCTGATACACAGTGACACTCAATGCGTTGTTATGTAATACTTTGAAAGCACTGGCTATCAAAAGGTAAATATAGACAAGGCCACTATAGTATCCAATGCCACCCCCTCAAGGTGACATGCCAAGATGCCCTTCTAAGTCCTATTAACTCTCGGTTCTAAAGAACAAAAAGGAATTTGTGCCTGAGACTTCGCCGCCTAACAATACGTCTTCTGTTTAGTTTCCGCAGTCTGAATTCTCTATACATTCCATTAGGTTAGGTTAAATCTTCAGTTTTGGGGAACAGAAGTGGGGCACAGTGAACACTAGGTAGGATATGCCACATACCTCCTCATGTCTAGGCAGTCAAGACGCACTTTCTCAAAGAACTCAGGTCAGTACTGATTGGGAAATGTGTGGACAGAGCTTGTCCTTGGAGCATGGTAGGTGGGAAAGAACCAGAAGAGGGGATGAATACACACAGAGAAGAGGACTCAGGCTGCCAGTGAGCCACATGGAGCAGAGTGGCCTTGGGAGAGATCAGAATTAGCTCTAGCTACATAGCTATCTCTGGGGTGATCATTGTGCACCCCAACCATCCAATGCTAATTTAATTATGAGGAAATCTGGAAATCATATTTCAGGTTATGTCAGCCTTCACTAGAACACTCAGAGGACACTCACAGTGGATGATATGTTCTGAATGTTGAAGATCGAACGAAGCAGGAAATGAGAGAATGAAGCAGGACACTTTAGGCTCTGGTTAGGTGAGCCTCCTGGGAATCAGTGTGAACCAGCAGCAGGCTGTTGGCGGTACGTGTTTAAAGGGTATATTTATCATCATGTAAGAGTCTGGGAATCCGGTTGGGGATTTAGCTCAGTGGTAGAGTGCTTGCCTAGGAAGCGCAAGGCCCTGGGTTCGGTCCCCAGCTCCAAAAAAAAAAAAACCAAAAAAAAAAAAAAGAGTCTGGGAATCCTGTCCTTATTTTACTTCTTCTATAGGTTAGACTTACATGCTATAATTTGGATTCAAGAATGAGGAGCTGCTTAGTTATGCAAATGGTGGGTGCAGTCTCCACAGAGGTGGCCCACCCGACAGCAGCTTTTCCACGTGTGCTTTAGCAGAGTGTGAGCACTTCCCTGTCCCCACTCACCTGATGTCACTATGTTTCTGTACGTGATCTGCAAGTCCTAGGCTTGTGTCCCTGTTAGTCAGCTTCAGCCGCTCAACTCTTGAGGTGCAGGGCTAATATCTGGTTTGACTCAATGCTAACTGAATGCTGGGAATGATGTGGGAAGGGCCTTTGTACCAGGGGAGACTTCTAACTAATGGTGAGGACTGCTTAGTCAGTCCATCACAGACAGCAAGGACAAGAACTAACAGGTGAGAGCTGGCTCCTGCACGCACATGCGTGTTACTCATTCTCTGTGAGTGTTTGCCCCACTCCAGGTTCTGTCCTCGTGGAATTTACAGAGGAAGGAGAAGCAGTCCCTCCCACAAGTGATAAGACAGGAGAGTGGTCAGTGTTGGAGACAAGATACAGGATGCTGTAAAAGCCTCCGGACCTGACCTCACTGTCCACATGACTCATCTGTAATCAAGACGACAGTAAAGAGTTATTACCACAAAAATGAATGTGTGTATCAGCAGGGCTGTGGGATTTCTGTCTTATTTAGTTCTTGTGTGTAGAGATACAGTCTGTAATATTTACGATGAGATGAGATAATATCTTGGATTAAACAATCCAAAGTGGAGAGTGGGAATGGTGTGGGGGCAGGGGTCCACAGGGTTCTCATTATTTGCAGTTGGGCTTGAAAAGGTCCATAATACAAAGTTAAAGACAAAATCAGCACTACTAGGTAGACCCTCATCCAATGGGTCGCAAGGCCATTTCTAAGGTAGCGTTTGCTCTTGCTTTGATGTGCCGTCTTCCCCAGGACCTCTGTGTGTTTCATTTCTTCCTTTGCACGCCCTGCCTGCGTCCTCCCTGTCACCACCTCACGGGCAGGTCTGAAAAGACAGGGATGGCCCCCTCTCCTATAATCAGTCCATTCAGTCGTCTGAGATCACAGCTAACTCTTGGCCTTTCCCTGTAGGGTCTTAATAGTGCCCCAATAGGCTTTTGTTTCTCGTGGCAACCAGAGAGGAGAATCCTCTTAGCTTGCTCATGGCTAAGTGCCACTATGAAGACTTCCTGCCTCCTGGAAACACTCATGTGCTAGGGCACTCTGCACGTCCATGTAGGCAAATTCAGACCGGATGATTACTTGCGCGGGCTGGGGTGTGGCAGTAACAACCATTCACTAATTGAAGAGGAGAATGACGCATGCCTAATTCCTATTTTTTTCTCAAAGGAAGTTTTATTTTTCATATGAGATGTGGAGCAATATTTTAATTCTAATAAGACTTGTTATGTCCAGGTCTTTTGAGAAATGAATACTTTGATTCCCTAATAAGTTTTCCATTCTCAGAACCTGGGGATGGGGGGTGGTTCCCCATTTCCACGGATGCAGCATGCATGGTATAGCGAGGACAGAGCAGCTGCCCAAGGTTCCAGGAAGTTAGTGAGGAGGCTGAGGGCAACGCCGACCAGACATGTGAAGTTTACCTGCTGTACACAGGGGTGAGGCTTGCAGGCTTTCCTGAGGGTGTGGCAGGCTGGACCTGCATTTTTGTCTCTATTGTTCTCTTCTGTTTACTTGTAGGATGTGAGAGCACGGCGTGTAATAACATACCAGATGTTCTACGTGGGAGGAATTTCATAACTCACATACTCTGGAGTATGTTTTTGTCTGGCTGCCCAGGCTCCTTCCACAGAGCACAGACATGCAGATCTGCTTTCTATCCCTCCTCCATGCTCCGTGCTCTGCAGTAAGAGAAGGGCTCCCTGCTGCTTTGGGGTTTTTCACTTTTTTTTGGAAGAGCACATGTGAACGTCTAATAAAATACCCTGTGGATTCTTCCTTTCTAGTGGGGGCCAATCAAAGTAGCCCAAACAAAGCTCTTACCTCCAAACCCTAAGTGAGTACAGGCCCTGCTGATGTTAGCCCAGAGATTTTACCTTTCTCAGTATCATCCTAGGACATAGTCCTTGCGACATTAGCTTTGTGTGTGTGACTGTATGTGTGTGTGACTGTATGTACGTGACTGTGTGTGTGTATGTGTATGTGTGAGTGTGTATGTGTGTGAGAGTGTGTATGTGTGTATGTGTATGTGTGATGTGTGAGTGTGTATGTGTGAGTGTGTGTGTATGTGTGTGAGTGTGTGTGTGTGTGTGTGTATGTGTGTGTGTGTGTGTATGTGTGTGTATGTGTGTGTGTGTGTGTATGTGTGTGTGTGTGTGTGTGTGTGTGTGTGAGTGTGTATGTGTGTGTGTGTATGTGCGTGTGTGAGTGAGTGTGTGTGTGTGAGTGTGTATGTGTGAGTGTGTATGTGTGTGTGAGTGTGTATGTGTGTTTGTGTGTGTGTGTATGTGTATGTGTATGTGTGAGTGTGTATGTGTGTATATGTGTGTGTGAGTGTGTATGTGTATGAGTGTGAATGTGTGTGAGTGTGTGAATGTGAGTGAGTGTGTGTGTGGGCACGCACCACTCACCTGCACCGCTCTAAATGCACACTCACCTCTGCTGAAATGCTCTCTGGGCCATCTCTCTTGCAGCTCTCTTGATATCCTCAGGAACTGCATCTTTCTCAACCTCAGAGACTTGATACACTGGGTGGCCTGCATCCAAGCGATAAGGACCTCCTTTGCCACCAAGACCTGCAGTGTCTCTTCCCCCTGGAAAGAAATCATGAGGACATAGTTGTTATGTCTAGAACCTGGCCACAAAACAAAAGTCAGATCATGGCTTGAAGACAGTCCTGTGAGGAATATTAATTGAACTACCTGGCAGTTAGTTCACACCACCTTTGTCCAAACTCTAAGATGTCTCTGCCTTGTGGGGAATAGTGATTCTGTGCACTGTTTGTGGATGTCTTTGTTCTGCCCTAGATGAATGGCTCTGTGACAGCGGCTGTAGATATTTCATGGCCACTAGTTAAAAGAGGCAACACTCCTAGTTACCTTTTTTTCCCCTAAAATACCAAGACAGGTTATAGATAAAGTTTCTTCTGTTTTGAAAAAAATGAAAATGATTCACAGAGAAACTAAATGACATCTCTGTGGCCTCACATCACTTACTAGGCAGGAGCTGAGCCAATGATTATGTAGGTTTGACTTTCAGTTTTGAATAACGCTCAACAGATAAACATCATTAGCTTCAGGACAGTCTTTCAATCAGCCCAAGTTTACGTGCCTGTAAGTACACGTCATGTAATGCTGTGCGAGCTATTTACACTAAACTGAAAGTTACGTGCCTCTATGGCAAGGTAGGTAGTACTGTACGGGGGTAGAGACACTGGCTGATTACAGAGGAAAGCTTGGTCTAGTTATACTGACCAAAGAAAATACTTACGTTTGTTGGCCACATCTGGCCTTTGTGTGAATGATTTATTATCCTTGCTCCTAGATAACTAGTGACCAGGTCTCTTTGTTTATGCATATGTAATCTGGGAACTTAATGAGCATCCAGGATTGGAGAGGCAGTGTCAGACTGCACAGTCTAGCACTGTGTTGCTATTCCAAGCTGGTTGAGTAATTAAGACAGACTGTCTGGGTTTGAACCTGGTTTAACTCAGTAGCTGGGTCACCAGAAGAATCTTCTCCGTGCCTCAGTGCTAACCTACAGCATGGGATGGCAATACCTGTCTGATGGGATTTTCACACGGCTGAACTGCTTGGGAATGTGTCTGGCATGCAGTAAGAGCTATGTGAGTGCATGCCCCTGTGATAATTACATGATTCAGTGACACAGAGAGTGAGGTCATTTCTAGATTCATATGGTGGAAAATTGGAAACCGTTTAGACTTTGGATAAATTTTGTTACTCTCCCCCACTAGAGCTTTGATTTGTCTAATAAATTAAAAATGAGAACTTGGCATGAACTCTTTGCTTCATCAAAGTCCAGGTGGGTCATTTCCTTTGGCGAAGCACCGAGAGAGCAGTGATATCTATTAATCACAGTATTTCAGTCTTCTGATTGAGCACATCTTATTTCATTTAGAAGTGGGTGGTGGAAAATCCCTTCTATATTGTATGCTTCCCAGTTTCACGTCCAGCAGGCATGTGGCAGAAAGTTGTACTGGTTGGCAGTGACAAGCCCTGAGGGTGGAAAGCTGTGGTTTGACCTGCTCCGCTATGGTAGTTCTCCTTGAGGATCTGTGGGACAGGATTGAGCATAAAGCTCCCTGTGTGCCCACAGGTCGTCACTTTGGTGAGAAGAGGATCCAATGGTTAGAGACTGCGTGGGTGTGGTCAGAATGGGTCAGGTGGCCCCTGGGGGAGTCAGCTGAGACTGATCCTTCATATGGAAAGACTTCTCCCTACCCTACAGTTCTAAATTCATATTATTTAAATGAAACATGCTTACAGATGAACTTGGACTCACATCAACCAGTACATAAGATAAGGGTGGGAGCACAGGGGGAAGAAAGGGATGGGCCACAGGGGGAAGAAAGGGGTGGGCCACAGGGGGAAGAAAGGGGTGGGAGCACAGGGGGAAGAAAGGGGTGGGCCACAGGGGGAAGAAAAGACTGTGATGATGGAAAAGAACCAAATGACTTGCTGGCCCAGAGTTGGGTTTAATGTAGAGCATTCCGAAGGGCACAAATGACAGAAAGAGACAGATTGAAGCCCAGGAGCCTTGATCAACTGAAAGATCCAAGGCCGGGAAGCAGACAGGACGTTTGGTCTGAATAGGTGCTGGGCCTAGCAGACTCCCATGTATTAACAAATGAAACCTTGCCTCTGCGTAGGCACTACTGGGAAGCTGACATCTGGCCAGCTCATTCCATGATGCATTCCATATGGATTAAATATTGTTGGCTTGACACTAACTTCCAGATCAAAGGACACTTCTAAAAATAGCCTTTCTTTAAAGCTGAGGCTCGGTGAATAAACAGAGTAGGCAAGAGGTGCCGGGCTTATTTGACAGCATATTGTCTCAGCACAGAAACCCATTTCCTGCCAACCCTCAAGGCCAAGAGGCACAGAGCATCCTAGGGGAAGGTGAAGGACTGAGCCGTGCCAGCACTTCTCCTGGCGAGATAGCCAGACAGTGCGCAGTCTGGCCCTGTTCCTGTGAGCCGGCACATGTGTCTGCTGCAGCTGCTGGGAGGAAAAAGGAAGACGGCAGGCTTGGGAACAATGGTCTAGGAGGGCAGCCAAGAGGAAGGAGTGGCACCCTGCCATCAGCGCAAAGCACACCAACCTTATCTCCAAGCTGTGGACCTCCACACACTCCCTTCTCAGATGAGGACAAGAACGACTTCTTCCCCACGTTAGTTCCTCAAGAACTTGCTGTAGATTTCGCGCACAATTGCAAAGGCAAGGAATTGAAAAGAAGGGAGACACTCCAGGGACCATGTTCTTCAGCCCAACTGTTGTGGTCTGTGATCTAAGTTCATATTTAATCTTTAGCCTGAGCTCATGAGGCAGATAAGGTTACCCCTTCCTCCTTTAATGGATAAAGCAACTACAAGTAGGGGTAAACAGCTTTAGGTCACAGAGTGGCAGAGTCTGGGGTTCCCAGTGCCAGGTGTTCTGCATGTCTTGATGTTGTGCAGGTGCAGAGGGGGAGAACACATCTAACAGATCGAGAGGCTGAGAAGAACCAGCGCAGGGACTATCTCAGGGCTGGAATGCTGGCCTTGATGGACTTAAGGCAATCTGCCGAGACCCAGGAGAGCGCATGGGCTACTGACCTGTTCCACCAGCCCAGGTGTTGCCGCCCACATGGGGCATGTTGTCTGGGTCCTCCTTGCCGTGTTTGGGCTCACTCACGTCTTCATTACTGTCTCTTTCAATTGTTATCTGAAAAGAAGAGTTGAAGCACGGTCACTCTCCTGCGAGCCCCAGGTGCTGCATGACGGATGAACCTGTCTCCGAGTCCTGAGGGGTTGGTACCCTCAGCTCACTAGAGGCTGGGTCTGGAAAAAGCTTCATCACATTCAACATCCATTTGGTTGGGAAGGAAATTCCTTTTAAAGAAGAGATCAGGAGCTGAGCCATGTTCAGCTGTAGAGTTCTGGTGCAGAAGGGCACTGAGCGCTCTCTCAATCCCTTCAATTACTCCATCTCCACTGCCACTGAGGCTGCACCCTCACCAATGGCCTCTCCTGGCTTTCACACTGCCAAGCCTCAGCTGCCCTCCAGGGCCCCTCCATGCCTATAAAACCTCCTGGGAGGCTGGTACACATGCCCCAGTCCAGTTGCCTGTATGAAGTGCAGCCAGCCCTACCCTGTCCTCCTCTTGGACCACGGCTTCTGTGTGCTGACGTGGGGAGACACCCTCGGGAGGTTTCACCTCACTGAATCTGAGCCCCAGCTCTCAGTCCCAGTGACAGCATCGACTGTCCCAGTAGAGGTGTCATGTCAGTGGTGCAGGGCTCTTATTGGCCACAGATGATTCTTCAGCACCAGCTGACCAACCCCTCAGATTCCCAGTTCAAAGTCCGTCACATGAGTGGTCTGATAAGAGTCTTTGGGATTCACAAGTTTCCCACAGAAATCCACAAGCGAGGCCTTCATTACCCGCAATGCTCAGTATTCTTTTTCAAGTTCTTATGCCAGCTTATTAAGCTCTTCACTCAATGGCTATTCCAGCCCAAAGTTCCAAACTCATCCCACAATCCTGCCCAAACCAGCACTGTCAGGTCTGTCACAGCAACACCTGAGACCTTGCTGTGGATTTCTGCCCTAGTTACAGTTCTGGTGCTGGGATGAATGAGAAGGGCAGTGTGGGGAGAGAAGGCTTGTTTTCAGGTCACACTCCATCTATCACTGAAGGAACCCAGGTAGGAACTCAGAGCAGAACCTGGAGACAGGAACTGAAGCGCAGGCTACGAGGGCTGCTGCTTACTGGCCTGTTCCCCTATGACTTACTGGCTCAGCCTGCTTTCTCACACCATCCAGGACCCTGGAGTGGCACTACCCCAAGAGGACCAGGCCCATCCACATCAATCATGAATTAGGAAAATGCTCAACAGACTTGCCCAGAGGCCAATCTGAGAGAGGCATATTATCAATTGAGGTTCCTCCCTCCAGATAAAGGTAGCTTGTGTCGAGCTGACAAAACAAAAACATAGCACAGAACATGCACAACCAGGAAGAGAGGAGACTGAAGGACTGAAGACGACATTTAACATCAATCCCTTTCTTCCTCTCCTCTCGTCATCTGACCCCCACCCTTGACACACACGTGTACACACATGTGTGTTAGTCCTAACACTGGTCCAAGCAAGCACAGGTCTAGTGGAAGAACCGTTTTCGACACTGATCTTCACTTTGCACTGCGTGTGTCCTTTCTGGTCTGTTGTTTATTTTAAAATTAAAGGACTTAGAAAAATGCAAGAAAAACAAATTCCCATGTGACATGTGGCTTCACTTAGCTCAGACTAGCTCTCTCCTGTAGACACTGCACACAGTCCAGCAGCCAGTCTGCTAGGAGACTTCGAGAACTAAGAAAAAGATGACGAGGCAAAAGGAGAGGCCTCTCTGATAACCTCCTCAGGAACCCTGGCCATGTTTCCGATATCCCAAGGACACTTATAATACCTATCAGAGAGGCAGAACACAGGCTGCTTTGGCCAGAAAGAAGCAGGTTCTGTCAGACCATGTGCGGGGAAGTGCCTCTGCTCACACTGCCCACTAACGACCCCAGACCAACACCAACGAGACATTTCGAAATAGACTAATTCTTGACAGAAACATCGCTCAAGCCCTGATTTATTTCACAGAAACACATACTGTGAGATTCCAGGAATATTTAATTAGGAGCATGGCATCTGGGGAGTTTATCTAGTTTCTGTGGGGGCAGCAGGGCAGCCGCCTGCTCTGGCAGACGGAGGCATGCTGAGTGGCACTGCTATTCAGAAAGCAGATAAGCTCTCGCCTGAGGTGCCGCTGGAGCGCGTATCCTCTGAGAACTGGGCTCACCCACCAAAAGCTTAGGAAAGGCATTCGAATGAGCAAAGTAGACAGACACTGCTGAATTCATACAAGGCGATGAACATTGTCCCCCAGTCAGAGAACAGTTCCTCTAACTTTTGACATAACTCGACACTTGCGCTAAATCCCTTGACACATTTCTCACAGCAGATGTACTTTAATTCCTATTAGGGACGTGTGACATAGTCCTAAGAACCATTATCCTCCTACACATGGATTAAACAGAAGAAAACATGGATCTTGTAAACTGCAACTCATAAAATGTTCCAGAATGAAGTAATGAGAGGCCAGACCTGGAGGGAACATGACTCACCGAAGCCTATAATTCTGGGAAGGGCCCATATATTTAGGCTCCTCCTTGAGTTTATAATTTAAAAACAAAAGCTAAAGTAAAGTTCAGTAAGATGGTATAAATGGCCAGATCATAATTCCGGGAGGAAGGCTAACTCTTGGAGGTCTGACTGGACGACACAGTTGATTACTGCTTTCCACATTGGGACTAGGAATGGCCTGGCAGACTCTTCTAGGTCCTTACCCAATATTCACTCCCTCTTCTTCCTCTAGACAGAAGCCAGGTGAATTATGGGTGGTGGAATTAAGCATGGTCTTTCCATTTGGCCTTACCATCAACAGGTCTAGAGATGTGACCTGAGATGTCAGAGAAAGTGTCAGGAGGGTTTCCTCCCACATCAGAAAGGAGGTGGTGAGGAACTTTCTACTACTTGGCATGCATTATCCCTTGCTGACTCTTAGCATACATGCATACACACACAGAGACAGACAGACAGACACAGACACAGACACACACACTTCCTGCCAGGTCCACTTGAGGACATGGCAAAGCACCAGGGCCTCTGCCTATGAACTACATGACTGTAGAGATCACAGTAGTGGAAGAGATCACACCACTCACACCATTCTTTAGCTGCTGACCCTGTCACTGCTGTGGTCTACAGGAGGAAATAACCATTGGTCTAGCTGCAGCCGCATTATGGTGGGTTTTCTGCTGCTTGCAACAATCCGACTGGTATATGGAGGATGAGTGGGAGACAGTCGTCAGAGGCTAAGGCCTGACGTGAGAATGCCTTACTTCTGATGGGAAGACGGGTCTTGAACTTTCGACATGACAATATCCACATGGAGCAGAAGATATACCTCAGTGGTAAAGTGCCTGCTGGGTATTCATGAGGCCCCAGGTTCTGTCTTCACTTTGCCACCAATCCACAAAACGATCCATAATGAAACCCGTGTAGTGCACATCCAGTCACCTGCTATTTACTCATTAGCAGCAGCTGACTGGACTATACTCCGACTCCTGAGCGTGTTGTAATGAATCGATGCTCACTGGGACACCGAGTGCTTAGAGCGGAGCTGCGTCTGCCTCTGCTGAGACACAGTACAGGGAACAGAAGACTGCAGGGTGGGACAGGCTACACTGAGGTGGGTACAACACATCTCCCTGAAGCATGGCATCGCCGCTGTTCTCACCAGGCCCAAATGCTCTTTCCTAGATCCTGAAGGAATGAAAGTCACATGAGCATGTCCCAGGAATGGTGGCCTTTCGTGATAAGAAGTTGACCATCGTCAGTTTTATATAACCTGCTCCTTCTACACTGGTAATGATGGATAAAAATGCCTTACCAGTAGCTTCTGTATGTCCCAACTCCCATCCCTGGCAAGGCTGAAAGTTTTCAATTCATCTTTAGTCCTTGCTACATCTGTTTTCACACCAACAGGGACTTCCTGTCCTCTTACCTCAGAGCCTGCCTAAAAGCCCTCCTCTCAACTTTTCCTCACCCGTAACCCGGACTTTCACTGCTGCTATAGCCTGCCTAAGCTGGCGGTCCTAGGCCCAGTTCCCATCGCCACCGCCGCATGGCCTCCCGACACGTCCATGGCGACATCAGCACTCAATCCTAGTTACTCCAGGGGCCCCGTGACATTATGATCAGCAGTGGCTGGACCCTCTTCAGCCCTGCCAAGCCCCATATTCTGGTGTGAAAGAATTCTGTACTTTTCCTGTGAGAGTTTTTCAAACGATTCACTGGCACTTTCCTCGACTCTGAGTTGGACCCTTTGTTCACCTCCCCAAACCCAGCCACCACCTCCACTCCGCACCGTAGCCTCACCTCCTTTCTCTTCCCAGCTAAGCACCCTAGAGGCTTTGCACACTTTCATTTGGGGTCCAAGTGATGTGCTTGGTGCATATGTTTACAAGTTTGAAATTAGAGCTCTAAATGCCCTTTCTCCATTAGATGTTTAGAATATACCTTATGTTATTTCAGTATTTCAGTCTACAGAGTCTGTGGCAAAGAGCTTTCTCCCTTCCCTCTATGCCAGGAGCCATTTCTATGCAACAACAACAACAACAACAACAACAACAACAACAACAACCACCCCCCCATCCAAGTTAAAATGAGCAATATTTTACAGATCTCACAGGTTTGACCTTAAAGGAGCGGAGAGATACCCCTTGCTAATGTGCTACTGTATACTCCACTCCTGGACAGCAGTAGTTACGCTGGCCTTCTGTATAATGGGTACACAGATGAACGAGCACCAGAACTGCTCAGACACAGACTTGTAAGCATTAACTTCTGGACATAATTTCAAATCAAGCTCTACTTCATGTGAACAGATGATGGGCCTTGTCCAGTGCTGTGTGTCAGCCCATAGTTGGCACAGAGCGGGGCCGCTGGATGGCAGGCCATCTTAACAGGCAGGAAACAGAGAGAGGCTTCCAGGCACAGCCTGTGAGTCCATGGAGATGATCTCCACTTGCTACCAGACACAAACAAACTATCGGAATGGATGCTAGAAATAAGACAGGGTAAATAACCCTCTGCCCAAAGTTACTTCTCACTTTGCTTTGAGAACCTTGCTTGTTCTCTTTCTAAGCTCAAACAGGAGTAACAGATGGAGATTTTCAGAAACCCAGGAAGTAGAGAATGAGAAATGAAGGACTCAAGGTGATTTTTGTGGGCTTTACTTAAGAACGAATCTTTGAGGGAAACCAAATGTTTTTGTCGTTGAGTGCAGGTAAGTGACGCCCCACCCCCAAACAAAACAAAACCAAAAAACCATGAACACAAATACCTCATAAGTAACTGGCACAGCTACAGTTTCCTGGCACAGAGATGGCTCCTCCTGCTACCCCTCCACAGGAGGACGGTCGGTATTCTAAACAGTCATGAAAACAATGTCAGCTAAATTCTGAGAAAGGAGGGATGGGGCCCAATGCTGGGTCTCATATATTCCACCTCTTCTCCTTTTGCCTGGTATTTTTAAGAGCCTCCCAAAAGGTGATATCCAACACCATTGACCTTCAGAGTCATGCGAGGTCTCCTCGAATATGGTCAGGACCATGTCAATGTTTCTGGTCTGCAGTGTATAACATGGCCTGGCAGGAGACACTCAGTGCTCTGCAGTCTAGCTGAAGCTAAGTGGTGCCCTGTGGCATTTCCTGGCCAGGTGACTATTGGTTTATGATCTGGTTTTGTGCTTTCTTCAGAACAGAAGGCAACATATAACGCATTTTTGTGAGGTGCTGAGGCAGCCGGGAAAGAGAAGTGTGAGTGGTAAAGCCGTTCCTACCATCACAAAGCAAAAGGTGGCTGCGATATGATCCAGCGTCTACAATAGCTGAGAGGCAGCCATCATAACTATGCGCAAAATGCACTCAGCATGGAGAATTCTTTTCTGAAAACAGGGACACTAAGTAAACCTGACCAGGCAGGTCACTGATGCAGAGTCCCTGTGGGAGGTGACAAACCTGGCAACTGACTGAATCCTTCCTTTGTACTGGAGAAGCACCCTCTACACAGCCATGCTATGCTGCTAACCATCATTTCTTCTAGGTACACCGCGATGGTTTACCATCTCAGGTTGTGCAAAGTTCACAAACCCCTCCCTATTCTGCTTACCCCTACTTCCTCCCAGGTACCCTTGGCAATGGAGTCCTTATAAAACCACATAATGACACCGGGAGAGAACATTCTTCCTCTTTTGCACAGGCACAGCATGGTGACTCGCACACTCATAGCCACTGTGGGTCAGAACAATCCATCAGAATATGACATCTTAGCATGAGGAATAGAGTGTGCACAGCTCAGGGGTGGAGAGCATTTGCAACTGGTGTGGTCCTCGAAGCTCACGGGGTGAGGGAGTCTTCAACACTCTTTCACTGGCTCAAAGCCGCACTCAGGATACGTGCAAAGTTACAGATGAAATAACTACAATGGAGATCTTCATTACAGCACACTCTATTACAGCATACCTCCACACATGTTCACTACATAGATCCACACACATCTGTGTGTGTGCTCGTATGCACGTGGGTGTCACTCCTTAGGTACCTCCTACCTCGTTTGTTTGAAAGGGCGTCTATCATTGTCTTGGACCTCACTAACTAGGCTCTGAGCCCCAGTTATCCACCTGCCTCTGCCCCCCAGTGCTGGGACTGTTAAGTACATGCCACCAGCCATGTGCTTTCAGACTTGGGTTCTGAGACTCAAACTAAGGTCCTCACATATGCACAATAAGCACTTTACCAACAGCACCTACTATGTGTACTTTTAAAAACTACTTACGTATGTGAGGATTTTCCATTCATGTGTACATGTGCACCATTTATGTGCCTCGTGACTGTGGAAATCAGAAGGAGTCAGGTCTGCTCAAAGTGAAGTTATGGATGGTTAGCCATTAGGTGGGTGCTAGGAACTGAACCTGGGTCCTCAGTAAGAGAAACAAGTGCTCTTAACTCCACCTCCCATCATACACATTCTTAAAAGAAACCATTTGTTGATAAAATAGCACTCCCACCAGTCAGTGCTGTAGGACATGAAGATCTGACTTGTGTCCTACAGTTGTATGGATTCTGAGTGAGTACTTGGAAGCCAGGACTGGCTTGTGTGTCCCCCCACCCTACCCCCCCCCAGCAGCAGCAGCAGCAGCAGCATTAGCATTACCATTAGTGTTAGCATTACCATTAGTATCAGCAGCAGCAGCAGTGTTAGCATTAGCATTAGCATTAGTGTTAGCATTAGTATTAGCAGTAGTGATGCTCAGTCCTCTGCAGCTCAGACAATGACTGTGGGACAGGCACTGTCACCAGAGCCATGCCAAGGCTACAGAATGGTGACAGATGGAATGGTCTACAGTGGTGGGAACTTTTCAGTAGGGAAAGAGCACTACTAGATTCAGTGAAACATACTTTAATTTTTTTTGAAGGCTCCTTACCCTGGGAACAAGTTCAGAGTTCTAAATGTCAGCAAGCAGAGCTTTCCAGTTACACTCAGAGCATTCTGAGATGACACACATCTGTGTCGGGCACCATTGGCTACCCAGTGATCAGGAACATCCATAGGTACAATGCCCATAACTAACCAGGGGCTCACATAAGCACGCAGGTGAGCAGGTTATCCTCTTTTTCACTAAGAGTGTGAGTCTGTCTACTTCCCACTTGTACCCCGGACAGCCCTTTTCCTAGGAAGACTGGAGTCTGTCCCCTGCTCTGCCTCCTGTGTGCCTGTCTTCCTCCTTCGCCACACTCACACCTCCTGGTTCCTCCAACAGTACTGGGCTTGGGAGGTCTGGGCCTCAGGCAGCACAGCCTTTGGGAAAGGGCACTGAGAAGGTCTGGGCCAAGGGTTCCATAGCGTGGATCATACCGCAGGGACAGAACACTTAGTCCAGGGTCATGGGGTTGAATGGGGTTGGCACAGACCTTTCCTCCTCTGCATCCTTCCAGGGGCTGACTTGTCCTGTAACTCTTTAGGACAGGGATAACTTCCTGTCTGTCTCCTATGGGCACTGTGGTACCCCAGGGACAAACAGTTCAGCTTATCAGGGCTGTGCTGTCTGCCCATGAGGCAGCTTAACAGAAACAGCCTATGCCCCCCTTGTCTTATTTTGACATGACTTACTCCCATTCTCTCAGGTGAGTCAGAGAGAATTAGGGCAGGCATCTGTAAGCACAGATGTCAGACAAGGAAAGTGGCCAAGAGGTAAGATAGTGTTGAAAGGAGGGGCTCACAGCAGGTGACAGAGGCTAAAGGTGAAACCCAAACTTGAGCCTCTTATGGCTTCTAACTTGCTGTGTTACTCACATTGCCTTTCTGGGACCAGTGTTCTCATTTTCCAAATAGAGCCCCAGACTGTGTTCTTCTGTGTTCCAGACTCCTCATGCAGGTCCTCACCTCCATTCACTTGGGTTCTACTTCAGTCCCCAGGGTCAATTTAAACAAAAAAGTTGAGTTTACAGACCAGTGCGGGATTGTTACTTAAGGCAGCATCTCCCCAGACGGACTCAGTGGGGTTTACAGTTTTTTCAGTGTTAGCTTGATGTCCTGGCAAAGAGGGCTTTACTAGGACCTAGAAAACTGCCTTTCCATGCTATTTCTGGCACTAACCGGGGAACTGGTTTTGGCCGAAGTTCCTTATCTTGCCTTAATTTTCTTGAAGTGGAAAGTGAGGAGGCTGGCCGCCAGCGGTGGGTCAGGAGCAGCTCTGCTGAGCGCGGTTGTTCCCAGGGCTATTACAGTGCGGAGCGTGTGCAAGGGTCTCGTCAATGTTAGGAAAGTAACCAGGGAATGTGTCATTGTGCGGGGAGGTACATCAACGTACAAGCGAGAGGTTTAGAGAGAGAGAATTCAGCGACAGCAGACAGGTGCTTTCTCCTGAGCTCTGTATCATGACGGGCCCACAGACCTCAGTGTAAAACTACATGATGTAGTCATGCTCAGAGCTTTATGTGCTCCTTTCTTCTTTGCCAGTGAGCATAGTAGGTCTGCCCTGAACCACGGGGCTGTGCTCCTGGGTTCCTGAAGGTTGCCTGGAGCCACAGAGAGAACAGGCCTGTACCACACACTCCCAGGATGAAGTTCATACACTGGGCACAGTAAAAGGTGAACAAAAACCACCAATAATAAAGACATCAATTGGAAGAACCGGCTGCAATTAAGTCAGCACCATTTTTCTTGCACTTTAGGACCATTATTAAGTAAAATAAAGGTTCTCTGAACTCAAGCATTGTGATACCACGTGGTTCTCCTGACAGGCAAGATGACAAGATGACGGACGAGTACCTCAGACTCATGTTCCTGTGGGGGAGGGAGCACAGTCCTACAGTGCAAGCACTCATGATGCTACCCAGGGCAGAGCAAATTTTAAATGTGCGAAGCATTTACGCCTGGAATCTTTTACTAGCTGTTTTTGGATCACAGAAAGCTCCAGGAAATGAAGCCATGGTTAGGAACTGAGACCATCACTACGGTTTATTTACTATGCATTGGCTATGAGTCAGACACAGGACCTTAAGGATGTGCAGCCCAGTGTGACCTGGTTCTGTGAGTTTCAGCCAGGGGCAGGGAGGACCTGTACTCAGCAACCAGTGCGGAGTGGGGAAGGGGACAGGTCAGGGGCCAGCAGGACACACAGCGGTAGGTGGAGCCAATAGGCAAGCAGTCCAGACTAGAGGAGGGCCAGAGGGAGTAGGCAGACACCGAGCTGAAGACAGGCTTGAAGTCGACTGCATACAGCAGAGCCCTCTGCCTGGGTGCATACAGCAGAGCCCTCTGCCTGGGTGCATACAGACCTGCTGTAGCGTCCAGCACGGTCTACCTGCACACTAGAAACTCAGAGAGGTCATGAACAGGAGATGCCTCATTCTAACCTCCCCCCCGCTGAGACAGGAAACTCAGCTCAGTCCTTGCAATCTGTGTAACTTAGCTGCAGTTACTTCAAAGTCGCTGAGACGCATCTATGCGCCCGCAGCCTTAGCAACCAGTTCAGGATTGATCTGCTACTCACAGTCTATGAAGCCTTCCATAAGATTTAAATTCTTGGAACCTTTAATTTTCAATCTCACCTCTTAACCATTGCACAACACTTTAAAAAAAAAATACTTTCCAGGTTGAAACCCTTTTCTACGTGAGGGTGATTCATCACATGCAAAGCACCATTCTAATATACGCTACGTTAGCAATATGAAGTAAGACAGGAGAGAACTCATTTGAGGATTTTTGGTGCTCATTTTTGTAAATTCCTATAATTTCTACATTTTATTTTATTTGTGCATGTACTTTTTTATAGCCTGGAACCATGAAAATGAGTAAGTCACCTGGAAAGGGTGTAGGAACGTGGCCCAGATGGAATTGTGGCATGAAGGAGCCCAGAAAGACGTGGACAAGATAGGCAGAGGAGAGGTGGGGGACAGAGAGCTCAGAGTGTGGGATTGGGTACAGCACAGGGCCAGAGAAGAGGAAAACCCACAGGCCCACCGAATCCAGCATGCTCACGGAGGAAGGGACGCGGTCAGCAGGGGAGCCAAGTGGGTGGAGGTCTGGAGGTGGAGCCAAGGCAGGCAGATAGGAACTTAGTTTTTAATAAGGCCAGGCCATTGGATCCCCTGGAACTGGGGTTACAGATGGTTATGAGCTACTGTGTGGGTGCTGGGAACTGAACTTCTGCAAGATCAGCCAGTGTTCTTCATCACTGAGCCACCTCCCTAGCCTCATTAGCAAGCAGTCTTAGCCAGCCCCACAGATAATGATTTTAAGAGGTTTTGCAGGAACAGGTAAGGAACTATGTCATGTGTGTGTGTGGTGGGGCTTCTAATCTTAGAGACATACAGGCAATAAAGAACTCCTTAGAGAGACTGAGCTTCAAAGACATTTTCAATCTCAAAAGAGTTTCTGAAAATCTATGTATTTTGTAGACTGTGGTTGTCTGTTTAGAGGTAAAGATAGTTTGCTGGGTGTGAAAGGGATCAGGTGAGGTTATTGGGTGGATTCCAAGAGTGGAGTGGAGTGGAGAAGAGCCACCATGTGACTGGCCTTCCCCAAGGCGAGCCTGTTTTCCTATACAGCACCTGCTTCTGCTTCTCTGTAGTCTCCTGGCATCCTGTCCCCATGGCCCTTTGGTGACAAGAGCCCCATCCGTCCTGGGTACTTATTCACTGCAAACATGTGCCCACTGGTGTGTGTGGGGCAGGCAGGAAACATGCCCACAGCTGAGGTGCACGTTGTTGTAGCCTTTCATGGAACACGACCTTTGGAATGGTTGTTTAAAGGACCGGTCTCGAAGAAGGCTGGCACATGCTGAGTATCTCCTTGAGAACAAAGACTCTCAGATCCTAACAATGGGTGGGTCACCTCTGGGGTGTTGTGCTCTTTGTGTGGATTATACGCACAGCCATTCTGTTTCAGGGAGAAAATTCAAGGAAATGAAACAACACCCCTCCCATGCTCCTATTCTTCCTAGATAACAAAAGACAGATAATTATCTGACGCATTGCTCAATATGAACAAAATAGAGAGGTGACCTTTCTGTCTGTGCCTATTCACTGCAGTGATCCTGACCGCAGCCAGGCGACCGTCAGGCTTGGGGATCTCACCTCGCCAAGGCAGGAGCCCCGCTGTAGCTCCCCAGCCTGTCACAAATGCCACACATTTTAACAGGCAGCCAGACCTGGATGGTTCAGTCACCCCAGGGAGTGATAAATGCTCCTGCTGGTAGACTTTTATAAACCGAGACGCAATGATTTTTTTTAAAAGATATTCCCCATGCTCAATAAACCTGAATGTTGTAAGCCTGAAGGATGGTTAGCCTAAGAAGGAAAATACATCAATCTGGCAAGAAAAAGCCATCATTTAGAGTGTTGGTAGGTTGACCTAAATGTGGAGGGTATTGAATTCAGTGATTTAAAATTCACATGCTTGCTAGTTGAAAATCCCCACTTCTGGCTTTAGGCCGTTTATAAAATGCACCTTGGGGATAAGGAAGGGTAATGACGGCATGGATATGATCTAGGTTTGGTACATGCATGTATGAAAACGTCAGGGAAGCGACAGCAAGCTCCACAGTGTTCAGTAAGCAGTGAACAGTGAACTTTGTCAGACTCACCTGTCGTCACCTGACCGTAGCAAAGAAAAGCTGCTCAACACAGTGGACTATCCAACGACAAAAGAAGACTTATGGGAGTTATTGGGAAGTAACATTTTGAGCTTGAATCAAAATACCAAAAATCCTGATTGCTTTATTTTGCTTAAAAAGAAGCAGATACAATCAAAGAGGGAACCTAGGAATCGAGTGAGAACTCCACCCGCTCTGTCCAGACCCCTGTCCTCAGTTTGACCACCCACCGGCAGGAAGGAAGGTCTTGGTCTTTAAGCACCTGCCTGCAGAGAGTGCTGGCAGGGAGCAATACTGCTGTTTATGGTACAATTCAGGAGGAAAACATGGCTTCGACATTTTAAGGGGGAAAGATGTACAATGAACAGCTGAAGTAAGAGCAGGAGATTTTATACAGTGAAGCAAAGTTAAAAAAAAAGTTTATTTCACCCCCTCCCCATGTGTGCAGGTGTCTGTAGAGGCCAGAAGAGGCCTCCTTTGAGCTGGAATTACAAGTGGTTGTGTGAGTCAGCTGACAAAGGTGCTAGGAACTGAACTCAGGTCCTCTGGAAGAGCAGCAAGCACTGTCAACAACTGAGCATCTCTCTAGCCCCTGAAGCTCTTAAGAACCAATGTTACTGTAATGTCTGCCCACTGCAGAGGGGCCAGCGCTGCTGTGTGATGAACTGTTACTCACCATTCAATCCTATCCTGCTGTACCTGAGCAATCCCAGTCAGCACCAGTTGTCTGAGGATAATAATAATAATTATTAGTTGTGACCAAGCCATTTTACTCAGAGGCTTAGAGGGGAGAAGGGCTGAAGAGGTCGGCGAGGCCTGATGTTCTTGGCAGGGCAGATCTCCCTGTCCCTATCACTAAACGTCCAGTGAAGTGATTAAAACCCCTGCCTTCATAATGCACGCTAACCGTCATGGCCTGGGATTAAAACCCCTGCCTTCATAATGCACGCTAACCGTCATGACCTGGGATTAAAACCCCTGCCTTCATAATGCACGGTAACCGTCATGGCCTGGGATTAAAACCCCTGCCTTCATAATGCACGGTAACCGTCATGGCCTGGGCATTACACACAGCTCAGCCTTTTCAGGGAGGGAACTGTGGTATTTGGGCACTAAATTAAAGCGTGTTTCTTGGCACTAGTCAACAGGGCAACGCTCTTTCAGAAGAAGTAAGAGACAGGAGTTAGACAGACTCCCTGGAGGGCAGACACACTGGGGAGGGGCCAAGACTTGGTAGTAAAGATGAACTTCCAAGATGGCCACTTCTTCCTCAGCCTCCTGACTTGAAATAAAACTTGGTATCTTAAGACAAGGGCCTGGTAGCTTTTGTCTCCCACCAAGCAGGTACCTATTAGACTGGCTGGACAAGTTCAAGGCTGGATCAGAACATGTTATAAACCAGTTGGGGGTCATCCTACCCTTCTCCAAACTGACCAGTCCTGACCTAGGAGAGGAAAAGACTGCAGCTCTCCAGAAGAGGCTGGGCTCTCCGCTTCTGCCTTGCACAGGGCATTTTCCTCTGTGTCTCTGACATGTGCTTCCTCAGCCCAGTAAGCACACTTTTTTCAACTACTGACTCCCTACGCTGCTGCTGGCAGTGCTTGAGGTTTTGCCACTGCTGTATGTTACATTGAGTTTCCCCCTGGCTTTTAATTCATTAACGGACAGAGAAACAAACCTGATCGAGACTCCTAGACTGTATCGGAAGCATGGATGTTTACTTAGAAAATATGTTTACTACAAACCCCTACCAACAATTTCTTGAATGAAGATTATTTTGAATTTTGAAAAAATTAAGGTCTTAAATATGTTGTGAGTGCACGTGCGTATGCCTGTGTGTGTGTGTGTGTGTGTGTGTGTGTGTGCGTGCGTGCGTGCGCGCGCGCGCGCGCGCATAAGAGTATTTATGTGGAGGCCGGAGATCAAGGCCAAGTGCCTTCGGGAGTTCTCCCCTCTCCCCTACCTTCGCTTCTGTAGACAGGGTCTTCACTACTTTGTGTGGCTTGGATTCAATGTGTAGATCAGGCTCTGACTTGTAGAGCTCTTGCTGTCTCTGTGCCCCGAGCACTGGGATTCAAGGTGCACACCGCCATACTTAGCTTTCACCTTACTTTTTGAGGCAGAGTCTCTCACTGCACCCGGAGCACAGGCTTGGTCAGGCTGCTGCCCGGCAGGCTCCCCTGACCCACTGTCCTGTGCTTCTCTGTTCACCCTGAGCAGCATGGCCACTCAGCCCTGTGTGTGCTCTTCCATTAGTCCTTGTGCTCCCAGCACTGCCCGCATGACTTACTGTGGCGATGGGGGTGTGATGGGGGTCGGGTGTTGAAGCTCACAGAGTGGAGTCAGCATAAAGGAAGCAGCACATGGCTCAGTTCATAAAGCGCTTGATGTGTAGGCATGAGGATCAGAGTGCACATCCCACACAGAAGCTGCCCAGTCGGGTGGCTGCCAGTTACTCCGGTGTGGGGAGGCAGATGCAGAAGATCCCTGGGATAAGTGCCTGGCCGGACTAGCCAATGGGTGGGCTGTGGGTTCAAGTGAGAGAGCCTGTCCCAGGATGCACGGTAGAGGGTGACCAAGGCAGATACCAGCATTAAGCTCCAGTCTCTATACACAAGTATATGCACACGAGCCCCAGGCATGTAAGCGTGCATACAAGAACACACGCACACAACACACACAACACAGACACACACAGACACAACACACACACACACAGACACACAACACGCACATAGACACAACACACACAGACACACACACACACGCACATACACACACAGATACACACACATTCACACACACATAGACACACACACAACACACAGACACACACACACATACACAGATACACAGACACACACACAGACACACAGACACACACACATACACAGATACACAGACACACAGACACACACACATGTACACACACACATGTACACACACACACAGACACACAACACGCACATAGACACAACACACACAGACACACACACACACACATACACACACAGACACACACACACACACACACACACGCACACACACACACACACACACACACACGCACACACACAGACACACACACACACGCACACACACACAGCAGCTTGTATTCTTTGTTTTACGTTTTCCTTCTAGCCGGTTTGCCTGGAGAAGGCTGCATGTGTTATCTTCCTCCCACTCGGCAGTCCTTTTCCTGATTCCGTGTAGCGCCCACCCGTGCTGGAAGAAGCTCTAGGGGCTGGCACTCCCACAGATGCATAGAAGTAAAATTTTGGCAAACTGGTTCTAAAGACGCAATCATCTAGAAATGAATAAATCTACATGAGCCTTTCTACTTACTGCAGGCAAACACCAACATCCCTTTGTAAGTCCACGCAGACAGACCTCATCGAAAGCTGGTAAGTGTGTGCTACTCTGCATTGTATTAAAGCAAGGTTTTTCCCAGAGCCTTGGGCAAATCCTTGGAAGGTCTGAAGAGATTTTTCTCTACTCTTTATGTAAAACCTAAGAAAATGAAAGGGGGCAGCTTGCCTGTTCTGATTTTTCTAGAATCATCAAATGTATTCTTTGTCCAGTTCTCTAACAGATACATATATTGCTGGTATTAAAAGAGAACTCTTCAACATGGTTAGAAGAACAGACATTGTAACTTGTCTGCCTGGACTTAATCCCAGGTAAAGCACCTCATCTACAAGAAAGACAAAGGCCCCCGTCTCATCCACAGTGTCATTCAGGAAATCACACAGAATCACTTGGAATAGTCCTTGGCCACGCCCAGGGTCATCTATACCATCCATTGTTATTCCATTAGTTCTGAGAGTAAAAATATGGCATGGTGTAAATCAGCTGTTTTAGTAGACACGTGCTAGATATGTAATATTAGCTCTGGGAAATGTAAGTCAGGATTTTAATCAAGAAGGTTTTGTGAAATTTGGGTTGTATAAAATTCTGCATTCTATCCAAATCATTTAATACTCAGGACCTCCTTTGGGAAGGTCAGTGTTGCTGCAGATATTGTAAACACCAAGTTGACCCTCCTAACTCGGGCAGCTGGGCCCAGGCCGCAGCGCGTGCGCCCCTCTTGTGGCTTTGCAGCTGGACTGAGCGCTTCCTTGCTTTACAACTCCTGAAAATTATGTTTGCTCTCCGTGTCTAAAGACAAGGCAGGAAGGGAACTGAGACACTTCCAGTGGTGAACAGCGCACATGACTGCTCCAAGCAAGACTCGAGAGAGAAAGTTATCTTACAAAAATGAGAAGAAATATGTTCAAGTAGCGAGGGAAAGGCTGTTTCCGCCCGCCTCTCCTGCAAATTCCAAATTCAAGTTTGCACTTCAATGTCTTCGGCTTGTCTGCTTGTCAACTTCAACATATTTTAAGTCAGATAATACCAAATGCAGCACGTGTGCCCCTCTGGTGTCTTACTATTTATATGTTTCCTGGCATGCATCTAACGGGAAGGAAGTATGTTCCACAAGACGTAAAGAGGAGAACGTGCACTGCTTTCCCTCTATAAAAGCTTCTAGGAGAAGCGTCTCCTATTTCACCTGTAGAGTAGGCAATGAGGATGAGTCTGGCGGCTAAGGAACACGCAGTTAGCTCAGTCAGCCCACGGGCCTGCTACTGAGCACACTGAGGCCTGGGCTGTGCACAGCACAGCACCCCCTTACAGTCTATTCGCCTTACAGACCACGGCTAATACTCACACCTCTCCATATTGTGCAGTTTCCACTCCGCAGGGCAGGAGAGTAAAACTCAAGGAAGAAACAGCTTATCCATTGACACACAAACTGTTAATGCTAAGCCCAGTCTTGCCAGTCCCAAAGCCAGATGGTGCAAATCCGTTATACTGGCTTTCAGTAGAGAACATGTTCTTAAAAGTCCCAGAATTCTGTTTTCCCTTTTAACGCATGTGTCAGACAGATGTACAGGAATCTACACACATCAGCGAGGAGACATTTGGAAGGGACCACTGCACCCCCCCAGAAGCCCAGTAACAAGTGTTGTATACACACAGATAGTCAGGAGCAGGACCTGGAGATGTCTGGGTCACAGGACACTGGGTATATTCGATCCCTCGGAGGTGTTTTCTCAAGTGTCAGCGGGACCACTGGCCCGCATCACAAGGCTGTTGTTACAGGAGGGGCAGTGCTGGCAGGGACAGGTCTCTTGCCTTCCCCTCACCTAGGCTTCCTGACAACAGCAACAGGGCACACTGTCTTCTTAGTTACTGAAGAAAATAGTCCCATAAAAGTTCCTCCCAGCAGATGGGTCTCTGCTTGGGATGAAACCGGGACCCAAATGCAGATGGGAAGCTTTTATGATACTTAAAAAATGTAAGTCGTCTTTTGGGTAACTGGAGAAGGGTTTGAATAAATGATCTCTAACCCACAGGTAACCCACTGCTGCACATTCAGTAAGGTTAAACGCACACAAAGCACTCAAATACAAATCTACAGACAATAAGCTTCTCTTAAACACACCAGGCCATGTACATGGAAAGGGTCCCTGTTTTAAAAGAAAAATTTTAAAAATCCAAAAACTGTTATTTGAACGTGCCACCCTGAAGACATTTCTTCAGGAGAAGATTAGTGGGTGTAAAGTCAGTAAGGGGAATTGTGGTGGCACTGGACATGTGAGAACAAGGGGAAATTCAGTAATAGATAAGTATTTATCAAAGACTTCGGGCTCAGCCAGCCAAAGCTAAGCTCATTATGAAAGTCTGGGAAGACGCTGTTTCAGAGCCCTGCACCGTTAGCTCTCCCAGCACTGCAGGAACAGGTCTCTGTGCCGTGCTTCGCACCCCATGTGCAGGGCCAGGTTTCCTGAGCCTGATTGCTCCTAATTAGGATGATAAAAAAAGATTCCCTTTTTTAGTGTTTGAAAAAAAATCTAAAGAATTTTTGAAAGCTTGAGCTTACAATATTTATCTGGCTCAGGTTTTAAAAATTTTTTTTCTATCATCAACTAAGCTTTCTGAAATAGCTCTTCCCTTGACATTACTGGGGAGATGGGTTTTATTTCCCCAGAAAAGTAAACAAGGGAATAAAAACAAGGTGAGTCAAGGGTGAGGAAGTGAGAACAAAAGAGCCCTTCACAGGGTCCAGACTCAGCTGGGCTGTCCTGAATGTAAACACTGTTCAAATGGCAAAAGGAATCTCATCTATGTCTATAAAAGGTCTCAAACAATAGTTCTTGCTTGAAGCTACATTTAGCACACAGTAAAACAACCTTTTCCTCAGATACTCTGCTGACAGCCCTGCTCAGTCTAACATCCCAGGAGACCGACAACTCCCATCATTTGCAGAGCCCCAGTCGCAGCCTGTGGACGAGAGGCTCTGAAGAGGACATCTCCAGGATGGACAGAGCCAAGGGCAGGCAGTCCTCAGGAGTACGGGATGCCGGCACACAGTTTACATCAGCGGCTGGATGCTCTGCACTCAGTCGGAGTTTAAGGTCCACAGACAGATGGCTCACGAGGTTAGGATCACAGAAGAGGAGCATTAACATTTGAAACCAAAAGGAACAGCAGTAAAGTGAAATATTTCCTATTATTTACACATCTCTTCATCGTAGCAAGTTAAAATGGGCACTGATTTTAATATTTAATGAACTATATGCCAATGAAGAAGATTACACCATTACTACAGAAACACCTTACCCATCTCAGATCTTGTAGGCATCTTACTAGCACCATGCCAACTCAAATCCTACACAGCCCACCTGAGGCGCTTCTCTGTTGAATAGTCCTAGAAAATTCTCTACAGAGTTCAACAACAGTGTTTGTTTAGATTTTACGTGAGAGTTTCTATTTCAAATAATAAATGTTGGTATTCCGTCTAAGCTCCACCCCCACAGCTACCTGGGAACAGCCAGGTATGCTCCGCCCCACAGTTGCCTAGCAACAACCAGCTGTGCCTGACTATAAAGGGGGCTGCTTGCCCCCTCCTCTCTCTTGCTCTTTCTTGCTCTCCCTCTTCTTGTGCCCCTTGTCCCTGTCCCTTTTCTCCCCATCATCCCCCCACATGCTCATGGCTGGCCTTTCTCCTCTTCTCTCATTAAACCTCTCCATGTGGAACCATGTTGGCTTGGTGTGTTCTGTCTGGGCATGGGCTGAGATTTAAACCCTAACAATAAATGTCAAATTCTACAGGCCCCTATTATTTGAGATGGATATGTGTTGTGTTGGAGTGGGGGACAATAAGAGGGGACAGGGTCAGGGTTTCTGTGTCTCTGAGGTCAGTTTTTGTGATACTGTCTTTTGTGCCTCTATGCCTGGGTGTGAACAGGGCCAATTCTTTTCAGATCACAAAGGACACTGGAAATACCCTATGGTTTATGATGACGCCCAAATGTCAACGATATCCAGTCAGTGAAATATCTTCTATGTATATTTCAAGTCTTATCCCTTCTATTTCATCCAAGAACACTGAGGCTTGCACAGGCAGCTGCCACGATCACACAGTGAGAACAAGGAGCTCAGGATTCACTCTGCTCTGCCCAATTCTAGAGCTGGGTCCTGCAAGACTTAGGGCCGCCTCTGTCTCAAGATATTCATAGTAATAAACGGGTGTGACATAAAATGAACCGTTGGTTTGGTTTTAGAAGAATAAACCAGACACTATCCATAGCTTTGCTTCCTGTCTGAGAGAAGAGGCATGACCTTCAGAGCTCCCCTGCCACATCTCCCTTCATCTGACTGGGAAAAGACAAGGACACCATTGGCCTACACAGTACAAGAAGACAGAATCGCGGGGTTGGGGATTTAGCTCAGTGGTAGGCGCTTGCCTATGCAAGCGCAAGGCCCTGGGTTCGGTCCCCAACTCGAAAAAAAAAAAAAAAAAAAGAAAAAAAAAAAAAGAAGACAGAATCGCTGAGTATTAAATATGCAACAGGGGCTGGGTAGTGTCTACCTGGTGTCTGCCTCACCTCCATAAGGAGGACTCGAGCACACTTTCTCCTGCTCTGCCTTTCCTATGCTCCCACATGAGGTGGGTGGTCAGGTTGGATCTTGGAGAGACACAGGAACATCTGCCTTGCCCTCTCAGGTCAAGGTGCCTCCACCCCTGCTCAGTTTCTACTACTGTTGCACTAAGAGGACCCGAGGACTGGTCCATTTACTAATACACACATTCAAGTAGATTAGTATTTTGAGTGGCGTCTGTTCAATAATCTCTTTTTTCCTTTTTTTTTAACAGTTTACTTGAGTTGAGAAGGTGTTAGTGACGGACAAGCTCTAAGTCGGAGCCTACACTATCTGATATCCTTAACACCTCAAATTGCCTGCAATTTAAAGAAAGTGTACTAGTAACTTGAAAGCCTCTTTCTAGGGGCCAGTGAGATTGTTCAGAGAGAAAAGGTGCCTGCAGCCAAGCTTAACAACCTGAGTCTGAGCCCACAACACACATGGTAGGAGAGAACCAACTCCCCCAAGCTGTCCTCTAACACACACACACACGCACACACACACACACACACACACACACACACACACAAAATTTTAAAAAAGCCTATTCCTCAAAGAAAACTCAAAATCAGATACTATAACCTCTAAGTTGTATCAAACATTTAAGGAATTGAGAAATTGAGTTTAAGGAATTCTTCATAAACTCTTCTAAAGAACAGAAAGAGAGGACATTTGTCAGCTGACCCTATAAGGCCAATATGACTGATGCCAAAAGCTAGAAAAAGAAATTATACTAAACAAATTCTATAGCCTAACATGCAGTGCAGGCATGAACATTCTCAACAAAGTGATATGAAACTGAGCCCATTGTAGTAAAAACAGGATAATACATCATGACCAAGTGGGCTTTAAGCTGGGAATGCAAGGTTGGACTTATGCTTGAAAAATAGATTAATACAATTCACAATTACTAGAATAAAGAGTAAAAATACATGATTATCTTAACAGATGCTTAAATAGCATTTGAGAAATTCACGACAAAAATGTTCAACAAATGAAAAATGGAAGAATTCAACAACCCAATAAGAGTTACATATGAGGGGGCTGGAGAGATGGCTCAGTGGTTAAGAGCACTGACTGCTCTTCCAGAGGTCCTGAGTTCAATTCCCAGCAACCACATGGTGGCTCACAACCATCTGTAATATACATTAGATAAATAAAAATTAAAAAAAAAAAAGAGTTACATATGAAAACACAAAGATAACATGACAGCTGTCAATCAAAGAGTAAGATAACATGACAGCTGTCAATCAAAAAGTAAGAGCTGCCCCTCTGCTGATAAGGAACAAGATGAGGACGTTTCTACCATGTCCACTCAACACTATACTAGAGAGTCTTGCCAGGACTAGGAAAGAACAGAAAACTAAAGGTGGTCAGATGGGAAAGAAAGAAGTACATGGCACAGGCTTGTATGAATAGAACAGCTCACCCATGCCTGTAATCCCGGCACTCAGGAGGCTAGTCAACCAGCCAACCGAGCAACCAACCACAAATAAATAAACAAATAAATAAATAATAAGAAAATTCCAAGGATTCTACTGAAAACTATTAGAACAAGTTATTGAGTCAGCAATGCTGCAGAACACACGATAAATAACTAAATATTATTTCCATATGCTGATAATGAACATTCAAAGATAAAATTAAGGATAAAACAATGTAAAACCTATACTCTGCAAACTACAAAGCATTCTTGGAAGGAATGTGAGGACCCTGATAAGTACAAGGATATGCATACTCATGGCCTCGATAAATAGCACATGCACACCCATGACCTACCAGGAGCATTAACGTTGTTAAGGTAGCAACATTCTCCACATTCACCTAAAGATTTCATGTTATCTCCATTAATACCCTGCCTGGTTTCCTGGTAAAACCCAGTAATCCAGTTCAAAAACGTGCATGTAAACAAATGCAAGGGAACCAAGACAGCCCACACTGCTGAGGACTCATGCTCTCTCATTTAACAACTCAAGACAATGCAGGGCTGACGTAGCTAGACATTAATGGAATAAAATGGAGAGGCCCTTGACTGCGTGGTCAGATGGTTTTGTACATATACCAGAACAATTAAATTGTTTCTACAGTGTTCAAAAACACACAAATAAACAAAAATGGTGCTATGACAAATGGATCGCCATACACAAAGAATTAACTTGGGATTCCTATCTTATAACATACCAAAAACAATGAACTCAAAATGGCTCAAAGGCTTAGACTAAGTCCCAAATATATACAAGGCCTAGAAGAAACATAGAGATAGATATTTGTGATTTTGGATGAGGCAATGCCTTTTTAGATATGACACCCAAAGCATAAGTAATTGTATCAATTACACACCAACGATGGTCATCTGAGAGAAGGGAAGCTCAGCTGAGAGGATGCCTCTGTATGGTTGGGCTGTTCACAAGCCTGTACAGTGCTTTAATTAGTGATTGATGGGGAGGGCACAGCTCATTGTGGGTGGTGCCATCCCCGGGCTGGTGGTCCTGGGTTCTACGAGAAAGGACACTGAACCATGGTGAGCAGTAAGCAGCACCCCTCCATGGTCTCTGTATCAGCTCCTACCTCCAGGTTCCTGCCTTGTTGGAGTTCCTGTCCTGACTTCCTTCAGTGAGGAACAGTGAGGAAGTGTGAGCTGAATAAACCCTTTCCTCCCCAACTTGCTTTTGGTCATGTTTTTTTTTTTGTTGTTGTTGTTGTTGTTGCAGCAACAGAAACCCTAACTGAGACGGCAACCAAAGAAAAACAGGTTGTATGCTTCACTGGGCACTACTAGGAAGGCGAAAGTGCAACCCACAGAAAGACAACATGTATTTGCAAATCATAACCAGATAGGAGCTTTTATATAAAGAATTTTGATAATAGAACAGCAAAAAGACAGACACAGCGGAAAATGGGCAAGGGATTTGAATAGCTATTTCCCCAAAGATACACAGACAGCCAACAGACACTTGATGACCAGACAGATGTGCGACATCATTCACTGCTGGGAAGGGTAAGTCAAAACCATGACTACGGACATTCCCATGAAAGGACAGACAGTGGTAACCACTACCAAAAATGTGAAGAAACAGGAACCCGCGCATACTGCAGTGGGGATATAAAATAACACAGCTGCTTTGAAAGACAGTCTGGGATTTCCTTCAAGAGCTACACATGGAATTTTCTCATGACCCAGCTACTCACACCCAGGTGCATATGCAATATAACCAAAAGCCTGTGTCCATACAAAAGCAAGCATACAAGTATTCACAGGCCCAAGGTACACTTATGCAATGGTATAGTACTCAGAAATAAAAGAGACTGAAGTTCTGGAGTCTATTATAGCATAGGTGTACTTTAAAGATTTCCATAAAGACTTGTATAACACAGATTTTATCTTTTACAAAATGTTCAGAATTGACAAACACCCCTTCCCTCCCAAAGACAGAAAGTGGCTGATGGCTACCTGTGATGTTGCCAACATGAAATCATAGCCTACAATTTCTGATCAAGAATGGCATATTTATGCTACTAGTTACAATGACTGAATTGAGCAGTTTAGTAGATCTGACTAGAGGGGGGTGGTTAATTCTAGACTTTGCAAATCTCCCTTTTCAATCAAGGATCAGATATTCTGCCACTCACAGTAAACAACTTTTCTCTATGCACTTGGGAACCTTAGCATCGCTAGTGTGGATCCAAACCTGAACCTTTGGAGAGCTGAGGCACTGCTATGAGTAGAGATTTCCATGCCAGCGTCAAGTGATGGGCATGGTCAGTATGCTAAAATTACTGTGTGAAGCTGCCTTCAGGAACCGAATCTCATGTTCAGATTCGAGTATCTTCCCAAAGAAACTTGATCATCCACACAAACATTCCAAAAGCCTAAAAGTACCTGAAATCTGTGACTCTTTCTGTCAAAAGTATTCAGAAGGAAAGCTCAATGTGTACAATAAAAGGAATAAATGGCCTTCGCTTACATTAGGGTACTGTGACAGCTAGTTTTATATCAATCTGACTCAAGCTAGAGCCAGTCATCTGAGAGGAAGGAAATGCCTCTATGAGATCTGGCTGTAGGGCATTTCCTTAGGTAGTGATCAATGGAGGGGGCTCAGCCCATTGTTGATGGGGCCATCCCTGGGCTGGTAGTCTTGGGATCTATAGGAAAGCAGGCTGAGTAAGCCACAGGGAGCAAGCCAGTAAGCAGCACCCCTCCATGGCCCCTGCATCAGCTCCTGCCTCTAGGGTCCTGCTCAGTTTGAGTTCCTGTGCTTACTTCCTTTCATGAAGAAGAGTGATGAGGATATATGAGTCAAATAAACCCTTTCCTCCTTCAGTTCCTTTTGGTCACGGTGCTTGACCACAGCAGTAGTAACCCTAAGAGTTGCTAACCTGAGCTACCTAGAGAGGTAATTATATCACTTGTGTTTCTTGTAGGATAATGTTATTTTGTGTATTTCTAGGTGAATATTTTGAGTAGAGAAGCTCTATGAACAGTTTGCTAATTTGAGTATGTTGGTATTTAATAACAATTTTTAAATTTTCACATAATTCTACATAATTTCTACAGGTTTGCTGGTTGGGTGGCGGTGGCACTTTTTTTTCTTTTGAAATGAACCTTTATAATGTTCAGAGTTTGGACTTCTATGAAATCAGAGAATTTAAAGGCACCTCTAAAGGTAGAAGAAAATACCAAATGCTCACACTGGGCTTCACTGCTTAGAAGGATGACATTCTACCACCAGCTGGAGTCCATACGTATTACAGACAGATAAAAATGGTCATTACAAACAGACTGTAGAACGTATGGCCACCTGACTCACAGGTTTTCATTCAGGAGCCACAAACTTATCAGTAGGGAAGAAAGGCTAACAATGAAACTGCTCAAAGAGTTCTTTGTCACCGTAGTGAGCTGTGAATGTTGCAGCTCTCCCCAGGGCCTCGCAGGAACTCAGACACACATCCACTGACTCCACCATACCAAGACTCTACTGAGCACCAGCCCGGGGTCAGGATTACAGGCTGCATTGGGGGTGCCAGCCTTCAGACACCAGCGTTGGGCTTGGGAAGTCTGCCTTCCAGACAGATCAGAGTGAAAGATCACCGAGTGATCAGCTAAGGCTGCTGGGCTCACCAGGCATGTGGAGACCAAGCATCCCTTAGCTACAAAGGCTGGGGCACAGCAGTGCAGTGGGCAGAGTGAAGGCATGGAGCCCACAGTGCACATCTGAGGTTGGGAGGAGAGTGGTCTGGCTTCATGGTTTGAATTTTTCTAGGAGTAAAGAATCTTGCTTTGTCATTCACAAAATACAGAACATACTAAGACACCATTCTGGGCAGATTAGATTTCCCCCACAATGAATACCACGAAAATATTTTAAATCTTATACTGAGGTAGTATTTGGAGAAATTGATAGTTTTCCTTGCCTTCTCGGCTCTCTGATCGACACAGTTCTGCTTTTACCTTATCTTGGGAAGCAGGTGGGCACTGCCCATCGTTTTTGGTTTGGAATTGATGGAATCGCGAGGACCAGGCTGACATTACAGCTTTGCTCTTTGCTGGCCTAGCAACTGTGGCTAAATTATTTAAACCTCAAAATGGAGAGAGAACGCCACACACCGGAAACAGGGCTGTCAGGATCCCCCCACCTTTTTTTTTTGTTTTTGTTTTTTGAGACAGGGTTTCTCTGTGTAGCCCTGATTAGATTATAATATACCTGATTTTATAGAAAAAAATAAGCCAAAGAGGAGAAGGGAGTGCTTGAGGACACGTGCTAACAGTTCAGGAAGGAGGATCTCCTCCCCGGATTATGGGCTCAAGGACATTTCTCTGTACCTTGTGGCTTCAATAGGACCCATTCTGTGTCCCATTTTCCAGGACATGCCACCTTACCCAACGATTCTCATAAAAGACTTTCATTTGACGGTCAAAGCTCTTCTAGTGCAAAGACCCAAGCGACTGTGCTCTCTCACTGTAACTCTTTCGGGAGGGCGACATTGCAGAGGCAGCTTACTCAGAGGTTGTACATTTCAGATGATGGCTCAGGTGGAGACGTGCTTGCCATGAAGCCTAAGTTCAGTCCCCTAGAACACATGGGGGATTGGTACCCAGCACGAAAGAGACACTGGAGCTGCTGGCCTGGGAGTCTGGCTGAATCAGTGAGCGCCAGGTTAAATAGGAGATGCCCAACCTTGACCTCTGGCCTCTACATGTACACACAAGCACCTCCCACTTCCGAGGGAAAGAAGCAGGCCAGGGAGGAGTTAAGCAGCTCAAAATGACCCAGCCACAAAGGATATGTGTTATTGGACTTAGCAGTCATGGCCTGTGCCCCCAACAAGCCAGGTTTGGGCACTTGTCCTCAATATGCCTAAAGAAGCCACAGTAATAGTAATAGCAGGCAACGGGCATTACTCAATGTGGCGACACTGGGATGAGAGACAAGGGGATCTAGGAACTTCCCCACGTCTATCTTCAGGGGCCATGATAGAGGGTAGAGTTTAACCAGGAGGCAAGAAGTGCATGGTGGTCCAGCTAGGAAAAATGTCACCAGAGTTAAATGACTTTGGAAACTGCAGGAACCTCTCAGTCACCCCCTCTCTGGAGCCGATTGACAGACACCCTGAAGTATCTCTTTTTATCCTTCTGTAGCTTCCATAATGTTGCCATCCTTAGGTGTACCCGGACAAGCCAGGTTCAGCCACCCATCCTCATCACGGAACCAAGGCGCCTGAATGTTAGTGAGAGCAGACAGAGAGGCACTCAGTGAGGACAGAGGAACGGCTCAGCAGATGGGATTTTAACATTGACTAGGCCGAGACAGTTTTTAAGTTTTTAAGCTCACTGACACCCTCTTGTGGTCAGTAGAAGTAATAATTTTAGATAAGTAAAACTTCGGAACAATTTAGAAGTTAACACTTAAATATAATAAGATAAATAACATTTGGAAAAGTCATTATATTATTTTAGGCTCTAGTCTGTGCTTAGAGGCAAAATATCTCCAAGTAACTCTGAAGAAACAGCTAGGATGGATGTTCTTCCTGAGGTGCTGTTCATAAGAGAAATGGCTGTTATAATTAATAATAATACTCAACATATGCGGTAGCAGCCACACTACCGACAATCTCTTAGGTTTTTCTCCAATGCTGTGAATGAAAAAATATTCTGTGACTCTCTGGGTTTCATTGGTCCCTGTATGAATAAGAATCCTATTTGGGGAGCTTCTCCAGAATGTCGCCTCATCAAGATGCACTCCATGAACACAGCTCTGCAGTGGGAGCTGCAGTGAGAACACTGCAGAGAGAGGCTGGTGAGCCTGCGGCTAAGTAAAAGTCAGTTTAAAGATGCCCCTTTGTATTCAAATGCTGACTTAAGAGTCAGGGATAACTAGAGCAGCAAAGCCAAGAGGGGGAGCCATACACTTGAGTCTGTTGGGGGCGGGGCTCACAGCCAAGGGGTCAGAGTACAGACAGAGGAGGAGGAAGGCCTTTCTAATGTAGCCTGCCAACCAGTGTGAAAGGACAGGAAGAACGGTGGAGTAAGACACCACCACTCGGCAGCCACCGCAGTATTAGTACAGGCAGAGAACGACAAACTAATGGATGGGTATTGACAGTCTTGGAGCACATGCCACAAACACGCACTAACCATAACAGGAAACAGCAGCAGCTTCAGGTGCAGTACAGTGGAGAGAACACCTCCACCTCACTTCAGCGAACCACTCCTCAGTGCCGGAGAGGGCACACTGAACGGAATGCTGCTGTCAGCCACTCGCCTGCCAAATTCATACTCTGGGTCCCAAAACAAAGGATGTTTTACAAAACAATGGGCTGTGGTCCTCTTTAAAATGCCACAGAGAAACAGTTATGAGAGCCAGCAAAACGAGGAACTTGTGAGACAGAAAGACCCAAAGAGGCCTGCTCTTCAGTTGCTTCCTGTTCTTATGGAGTGCTGGATCTGAATGTGGTCTGGTGTGGAAGGCTTCCATACTGGATTAATCTCTTGTTCCTGCGCTTGAGGCCTGCATGGAGGAAATACTCCAGGACTTAGTGCTAATGGGATATGTATATTTATCCTTTGAATGAAAAGGATATGTATAGACACATGTATTACATGTAACACACAGAGAGATTAAAATGTCTTTAAAAACACAGAGTTTATGAAGGTTAAAAAAGAAGGTTAAATTCGCAAAGGGCAGAAATCGTAAACAGAGTTTGACTCCAAGGTTCCGATGGCACAACGCTTGCATCACCCATCCACATCCCCATTTTCACTCGAGGCGCATTGTTGAAAACAGATTCCCCTCACATTTAATGAAGACCAGAACATGTAGCGAGAAACTTGGAGGTGAAAATTCAAGATCTATTTTTAAAAGGACATTCTATTGGAGTTTTAGAAAAAAATTACATATAAAAATAAATATTAAAATACACTTATATTCACCATTCATCCACCTACCCATCCACCTACCCACCCACCAATCAACCATCCATCCATCCATCCACCCACCCATCATCCATCCACCCACCCACCCATCATCCATCCATCCATCCATCATCCATCCATCCGTCCATCCGTCCGTCCGTCCATCCATCCATCCATCCGTCTATAATCCCTGCCCCTCCTCAGCCAGCCTCCCCAGCACACCCAGTCATTGCCTGGGCCTCACGGCTGCCGGGCTTCACTGAAGGGGATGGTTCTCACATTGCTGTTCAATACCAAGGTCACTACCCGTAACAACTCCCACTTTCAAGGAATCAGAAAGCCTCAACCTGACCTTATGCAGTCTGGGAACCGTTGACTTGAATCAGGCTCGTCTACGAGCATACAGTGATAACTAATGGATGTCTGGGAGGTGAATTTCCTTTAAACTGTTTGAAACATGTTCTGTGTTCCTAGGCTGCACAGAACCTAGCCACACTGTCCCAAGCTCACGTGCTTCTTATGGCTGTAGCCCTGACCCTCACCTTGGCTTTGCTGCACGTCCCACGCCATCCTTGGATACCTGGGTTTGAACCTGGACTTGCCCTTTGGGCTTTGCGTTGGCTACGGCATCTGCTCCCGGCTCCTATGGTTTCTACTCCTGGTCATCCCTGGATTTGTGGCACAGCTCTCCCTCTTGCTAAGAGAGCTCACAATACTAATTCTTACGCCTACACCTGCACCCGTGGGTTTTAAAGGGCTGGAGTAAATGGTTCTTTGTTTACTCAAACACATCTATTTAGAAAGCCAAGCCTCAGCTAGAGAAGTGACTCGGGTAGAGTGCTTGCCTCACACAGGTTTGTCTCTGTTTGAGATCCCAGTAGGTAAGTGAGAACACACAGGCCTCCCAGGCCTCCACTCTACACTGAACTGACTTCATACCGCTTGGCACCATTGGGCACCCTGCTTCTGCTTCATGATCACAACCATATGGAACAGGCTCCCTGTAGACAGTAAGTGCTTCACCAGAAGCGGCTGGCTAGGGGAGCTTCGAAGGAGCGTCTATTGTTTGTCTATAATCAATGGGTGGTGACCTGCCAACGGCACAGCTTGGATGGCCATCATCTACTGAGGAAAACTGTGGTTTGTGGAGCTTCCTGAGGCCAGATTTGATCACACTGCTATTGTATGGTTATAAATAAACTAGAAACATGGGGTGGGAGGGAGGGCCGACCAGTAGAACGCTAAGGACAAGAGTCCAATTACTAAGCCATTAGACTGTAGACGGGACAGCATGGCCATCTTATACATCAGCATATTTAGGCTGAGAAATATGTAACTGGGGAGTGCTGGGGACTGAAGGTAGGACTGCTTTGCCACTGAGCTCATGTATGGTTTGTGTCTAATCACATATAAATGCTTTTGGAGCTGTGGTATAAACTGTTGTTTAGGGCCGCCAGGAGCTACTTACTAATACATCGTTCTCACTGAAGTTTACTTGAGAGTTTTCACTCTAACTATATGACAATACTTACCAATTGATTCTCTTTTTAAATGCCACAGTTATTTCAGGGGTATTCAAGCATAGCTGATATAAGACCATACTTGACAAATCAAAGCGAATCATGAGAACAGGGTAATTTGGAAAAGGACAGCTCTTCAGGGTGGGTGAGAGGCCAGGCTCTGTGGGCCGAGCGGTCAGGTTTTCTGCTCCTCCTGCAGCTTAGGGTGTCACTCCAGACACAGCACACTCCTCCCCCTGGTATTCCTCTTCCCCCTGGGGTTCCCCAGCCATCACCTTCAGTATTTTTGGTGGAAGAAAGAACAATGGCAGCTCAGCTACTGGCTCTGGAACCCAGGGAAGCATGAGCTAGTCTGCCCAGAGAATGAGCAGGAGTGGGGAAAACCTCGTTCCCACACTTCTGTTTTCCTTCTGGTAACTTCTCCAGAGGCTCTCATGAAACCATGTGTAGGAAATCAATTTAACCCTGGTCAGGTACAGCCTTGTCGAAAACTCAGGTGGAAACCTGACTGTGACACAGTACTAAGGAGTGGGACATCTGAGGGGTGGCAGGCCCCAGGGTTCTGGGAAGGGACAGGGAATCCACGCTGCTAGAAAAGAGTGACTGTCACTCTCTTTAGTGTCTCTTCCACATGGAGGTCCAGATGCCATCTTGAACTCTGGGTTAGCCTGACTTTTCATCACTGACTGAACAGCGGAGGGGAATAACTTCCAGGAGGATTTATTTAGCTCACACCTCTACAATTTCACCCATGCTTGGCTTGCTCAGCTGCCTGTGATGTGGTGAGACAGGAAGTCATGGCTGAGGGGTGAGATGCTCACATGGGGCAGCTTGAAAGCAAGGAGAGACGACAGGAGGTCCAGAACGGTACACATCCTAACACCCACCAACCTGCTTCTTCCAAGGAGGCTCTATCTCTAGAAGTTTCTACGGGTGATGAAGGCAGAGCTCTCACAGCCCAGTCACCTGTCAGTGACGGGATCCACCAAGGAAAGGGGGAGCACTTCATAAACGAATCCTGTCACGACCTCAATGCTGGGCACCCCAGCTGCTGGAAAAGCCAGCCAATCCAATTCTGCTATTATTATTATTATTATTATTATTATTATTATTATTATTATTATTATTATGAGCATTATGTGCTCTAAGGCTATGCATGAAGACAAATAGACTGGTATATTATGTTAATCATCTACACATATATGAACAGAAGATGCTTTTGTAGTAGTTCTTAAATCAAGGAATAGAGATCACTGCACAGAATCAAGGCTGAAAGGATCCTGGAAGCCAGTCTGAAACTGCAGTGCCCTCTTGACTGTATTGCCAGCAGGACAGAGAAAGTCTAGTTTTTCTCCAGCAGCCCTGGGCAGAAGCCCACCAGGAGGTGGCAATGGGCTGGTGAGCTGGCTTACCAATAAGGGAGCTTGTGGCTAATCCTGACAACCGGAGTTTGATTCTTAGAACCCACATGGTGGAAAGAAAGAACTGACTCCTATCATTTCTCCTCTGACCTCTTCTACACAACCATCATAGAATCTCCTTCCTTCAAAAAGCCCACAGATGCCAGAACAGTATTAGGTAAAACAGACACCTCAGGTGGCTCCCCTGGTGTTTCCTTTTCTTGTCTCCTTCTGGGGCCGGTGCTTCTAGGCCCAGCCAATGAGTACTGGTTCAGTGTTCAACTGCGCTGCTAGTAAAAGCTTTCTGACCTCTGTATAGATATCCAACTAGGCCACAAGAAGAGTGACAAGGCCAAATTTCAAAATAATTCAAATTGGTGACTCCTAAAAGTGCTTTCATAAGATAATGCACCTGAAGCATGAATGACTTTACACGGAGATGGGACAAGGTAGTTAATTGATGCTTCTTGGGCCAGCAAGATATTTCCAACAAATCCATCAGCATCATGAAGCCATGGAGTGGGGGGGGGTCCCTCTACTATGATCTCCAAAACCTTTGGACTCTGCTAGCCTGATATTCTACACCTATACCGGAGACACCTTTTAAAAATAATAAGGAGAAAGGAAGAAATTTGGGGTTTAGCTTTCCCTCAGCCATGGTTACTCGTGGAGTTGGCAATCATAGTTAATCCAAGAGACCCCATTTCCCCCTACTCATTCCAATGTGATTTAACTACATCTCCAAGGAGAGAATATGCTGTTTATTGTGACGAGGAGGACCCTCCTGTCAGTCAGCCATTCATTTCTGGCAAGCACTTGACCTTTCATGGTGGTCTAGAGGTGACACTGGGTGCCCAACCACATGTGGCAATGTCTCCTGCCAGCCTTTCCCGTCAACAGGCTGCTTGCTCTCTGGAAACCTGCTGCAGGGGCGCTGCTATGTGTCATGTGCACCAGGTAGTGTTGCGGCTTCTTATCTACCAAAAGGAAGAACGTTCAGAAGGTAAACTGAAGCTCATGAGACCCCGAGGGGCGTCCATCCCAAAGCACCCTGGCTGAAGATGCCAACGATGGCTGGATATCACTTGGCTCCTTACAAACATTCACTCCTGTGACCTAAGAGGCTTCAACAGAGATAGGGGCCAGGTTTTAAACTCCGCTGGTACTATGACCTCTAGGATAGCTGACTAGAAGCTGAGCACTGTTAATGCTTCCTGGACCATGCAGCTGGGTGGAACACGAACACAGACCAAGCTATATGACCTGAGGCTAGTTTCTTTTCTTGTTGGGCCTCAACTTTTCGAATATATGAATTAAACACTTGGATTTCTTACTCCCAAATTGATATGAAAAGATGGAGAGATGGCTCAGTGGTTAAAAACTGACTATTCTTCTAGAGGTCCTGAGTTCAATTCCCAGCAACTACATGGTGATGGCTCACAACCATCTGTAATGGGATCTGGTGCCCTCTCCTGGTGTGTCTGAAGACACCCACAGTGTCCTCACATACTTTTTTTTTTTTAAAAAAATGAAGCTGTAATAGACCTCTTTAAAAAATGCTTTTTAAAATTTAAGAGTATTAGACTTTTTAAAAATTATCGGGTTGTGTGTGTGCATGCAAGTGTGCAGAAGTTAATTACTGGAGTTGATTCTCTCCTTCCAACATGCAGGTACAGGGCTGGAACTCAGGTGGTCAGGCTTGGCAGGAAGTGACTTTACCCACTGTGCCATGCTGGCAGCCCAGTGTTAGAATAATTTTTAGTCAGCTTCACATTCTTCAATAATCATGACTGCTAGGGCGCTCTGTAGTGTAATATTACTTCTGAGGTGGCAGGAAATTTTATTTCTATATTTTAAAATGTGCTTTAAATTGTTTAAATTTTATTTTGTGTGTATGAGTGTTCGCTTGAATGTGGGTATGTGTACCACGTATATGCCCGTTGCCTGCGGAGACCAGGAGGGACCTTCCTGGAGCAGGAACTACGGGTGGTTGTGAGTCACCATGTGGGCAAGGGGAACAAAACCAGGGTTCTCTGTAAGTGTAGTAAGTGCTCTTAATCACAGAAAATGTGAATGTATGTGTGGGTGTGAGTGTGTGAGTACAGGGCCTGTGGAGGCCAGAGATGGTGTCAGATCCCCAGCGCTAGATTCACAGGCATCTGGACCGGCTTGATGTGGCTGCTGAGCTGAGCTCCGTCCTCTGCCAGAGCGGCACACGCGCTAACTGCTGACCCACCTCTCCAGCCCCTTACAAGGGTCTTTAAAACAGCTGTTGTCATCTGCACAGGGTTGTCAGCAATACCCTTTTGCTGACCATCTTTCCTCCACTAGAGTGCTTTGCGGCCTGCTACTAATTGGTGCTATGTCTCTAGTCTATTTCTGGACTTCCTATTCTGTCCCATCGATTTGTTCTTTCATCTTTTTGCCAGCACTGCACCGTCTTGATGAGTGTAGTTTTGCTGTGAGCCCTCAAACTGGGTAACAGGACTGCCTAGCCTTATCTCTTGAAAGTGATTGTTTTGGCTATGTTAACTCCTTGCCTTTACATAAACGTTTTAGAATTGGCTTGTTAGAAAAAGTCCTGCTGGCAACTGCTTAGAGCTGTATGAAATCTGCAGGTCAGTCTTGAGATGTGGAGTCTTTTTCATTTCAAATCTGACAGGTGAACTTGGCCTGTCTCTTCCGGTTCTGTTTTTATCTCCTTCATTAGTGCTTTGTGGTGTTCACTACACACACAGTCTTGTTAAGGTCTTACCTCAGTATTTCATTCTCAAGAGGAGTTGCTTAGAAATGTGTGTGTGTGTGTGTGTGTGTGTGTGTGTGTGTGTGTGTGTGTGTGTGTGAGAGAGAGAGAGAGAGAGAGAGAGATGCATGTGTGTGTGTGTGTGTTTAACACTATGTTATAGCTAACTGCCTCTGATTACAGAGACGTGTGATTGATTTTGCCAAACTTATTAGTTCTAAGTTTGGATTTTCCAGGCAGGCAATCAGGCCTTTCCTTATGTTTATTTCCTCATACTAACGCTTCCAGCTCGGTGCTGGAGAGGGATGGTGGGCACCATCATCTGTGCCCTATTCCACTTAAGGGAGAACACCAGCCACTTCCCAGTAGGTGTGGTGCTAGTTGGCACTGTGCGTTGGGCCCAGGAGCCTTCGTTTCCCAGCCGCAGAGTGAAGGCTGCCCCGAGTCAGGTCAGGTCTGGAGCGCACTGAGGAAGGCCGCAGATGGCTCAGTCATAGCTCAAATTCTGGTTCTCCTCCTCAGCTCAGCCTCTCTCCTCTAATGTTTTATAATATTTTCAGGAGTTTCACTAGTGATGAATGCATCTATACGGGGTTTCAGTCTACACTGGTGGGAGAGATGGGGTACAGTGTGTTTAGTTCACAACTGGAACCCATGGGCTATTTTTAAAAATCAGTTTATTATTACTTTGGGTGCACATGAACCATGTGTGTGTGTGTGTGTGTGTGTGTGTGTGTGTGTGTGTGTGTGTGTGTGTGTGTGTGAACACATGTGCCATGCACTCCGGGGGAGGTCAGAGGATGACTCTGTGGAGGCCGTTCTCCTCTGGAGCCTTGCTCATTTATGTAGTTTCTGGGGAATCAAACTTAGGACTCTAGGCTTGTGTGGCAAGCACCTTTTCTGGTTGAGCCAACTTGCCAACTCCTGAGTTATTTTAAAGGGAAAAACTGAACGTTTGACTCAGTGCCTTTAAAACCCTGCATTGTTTTAAGAGTCAAGTGCCCACAGATGAGTTACGGTTAACCTACTCCCAGGGAACTGTGCCATGCATATTCTTGTTCCTCTTTCCTACCTGGTCAATTCCCAATTATTTTATTTTCTAATTTCTGATATTTACCAAACTAATAACTAACATAATTAAATACCTCAAGTAGTTCTAGAACATGTGTAGTACAGCAGATGCACACACTCACACTCTGAGGCACACGTGTGGACACCAGAGCACACTTACGCAATCAGTTCTTCCACCATGGGGGTCCTGGGATCCGACTCAGTCTGTCAGCTTGGTGGACCTGCCTTCTTTACTGGATGAGCCATCTCGCCAGCCCTCTCTCCATATTCTCACATGATCTCTAGTTCTCACCTCTGACATCATCTATAGACTTCCAGCTGGGGGGCTGAGGACAATTGTTCTGTTTCCTCTTCAAATTCCTCTCCACTGCTGTCCTCAGAGGGCACTGAGGGAGGGCCGCACTAACTTCACCGTCTGCCTTGCTGTGCTGTACTGTATAGTTAGCACGCTGCTCCGTACTGCAGTGTTTCCATTCTCACAACCATATTCTCCTAAATCATCGTGGCTCCCCACCTCCATGTGGTGTATCAGCACGAGGACTCCGGGGACTGTCCATCATGGCTCCCCACCTCCATGTGGTGTATCAGCACGAGGACTGGATGGACCGTCCGTCAGGCCTGCTGGTCACTGCACAGCCCGTGTCCACACTTCATGCTTCAACTGCCTCTCTCCCTGCTTCTCACCGCTCCTGCCCCTCCCCCACTTTCTTTCTCACTTCCTCTTGAGTTGGCTGTTGCTGCTCTGTGGCATCGCGCCATCTTGAAACACTCCTTCTCTGTCACTTCTAGCATTAGTGACTTTTGTTTCTTCCACCCAGGCCACTTTTCGTCCACTCTGTCTTTTTGGTGCCCTCTGCCGCCTGGGCATCTGCCAGAGTCTGAGTCTGCCTGCTGCTTGGTTCATGGTGTGGCTGGGCACTAAATTGTGGGTTGGGAATAATTTCCCTCTTTACGACCCAATCCCAATGCCATTAGCCTTCCCAACACATGTAAGGAATGCAACCTGTTCTCCACTCCCCTTACTTACAAACTGTGAGGAGTTTCACTATCCACAGGCTTCTAAACTCTCATGTAGATAATGGGTGAATTTGTGTTTTCTGTTTGTTATTCTGAACACCTGCTAATTTCCTTAAGTTACTTTTTGTTATGATTTTCTGCTCTTTCATTTTCTGTTTCTGAAAATTGTATTAGAACAAAAAACTCTTGCCAGGTGGAGGCAACACATGCCTTTAGTCCCGGCGTGCAGGAGGCAGAGGCGGGCAGATCTCTGTGAGTGCAAGGCCCGCCTGATTAACAGACTGAGTTCCAGGACAGAGAAACCCTGTCTTAAAATTTTTTCCCTCCCTCCCTCCCTCCCTCCCTCCCTCCCTCCCTCCCTCCCTTCCTTCCTTCTCTCTTTTTTTTTCTTTTTTTGAGACAGGGCTTCTCTGTGTACCTCTGGCTGTCCTCAGAGATCTGCCCGCCTCTGCCTCCTGCCTGCTGGGATTAAAGGAATGTGCCATCGCGCCCGGCTTTCTTTTTGTCATTTCAAGTGTGTGCGTATGTGTGCTGGTTCTAGGATGTCTAATGTCTATCCCCTTCCATTGAATTTTTATTTCTACCAACAGATTTACCCCCAAGAGTTCTTGCTCCGCACATTTTGAAGATTCCTAAGTTAATTAAGGGATATAGTTTTGTTTCTTTACAGAATTTGTCTTACCTTTCTAGGTCCGAGGGAATTACTTTCCTGTTTTCACTTTAACATGTTTTCTCACTGTCTGCAGCCCCCAGACTTTTTTTCAAAGTTTATTTTCTTTGCATATGTGTTTTATTACCCAGCTTCTTAAGAGGGGATCCATTGACATTTAAGGGTAAGGCAGGAGGTGGGGCATTGTATAAAGGTAGAGTTTGCTAGCCCGTGGGTTCTTTACAGTGGTCTGGAGGGGCTTCTAGATTTTTGCATCACAAATAGTCTTCGTCCTGCCAGCTTTCAGAGATGGTTTCCCTGGTTTCCTATCTGCTTGGAAGAAACTCCTGTCTTCCCAGCCCAGGCAGTTCCGGTCTCTGACCACTCCCACCTCCTGTAAGGTAGCAGAGAGCTGGGGGTATCAGATGGAGGGAGAGCCATACAACTGAATGACCCTGTATAGGCGGCCAGATGTTAGTGTCACCCACACTCCAAACATCAGCCTTCAAGTCCTAAAGCTCACAAGTGCTAAATTAGAGGTGGGGCATTATAAAAACACAGCTCAGAATCTAACTCACTCTCTCTCCCTTGCCCTTGGCCTCAGGCATGTGCTGCTGCTGTTTATTATGCTGGGCATTTCGGCCCTGCTCTAGCTTGTCTCTTGAAGAACTAAACAAGTGTAATCCTCTACTGACCATTGTCCTGTCGTTGATTTTCTGCTCTTCTTCAAGCTGACAGGTTTAAGCAAAGATTATTTTTTTTAATTCCTTCTTTGGGTTCGACAAAACTTTTTCCTAGCAGGATTATAAACAAAGCTTACACTTAACACCGAGGCAGACGATGACTTACATAGCCCACTGGGCTGTGATTCACTAGTGGGTATCTGGGTAATAGCATTTCATTTTATAGTGGCTTTGTCCCCACATAAACATCACACAATTCTGTAGCCCAATATTACTTAAATTGTAAGTCTCTAAATCTTACTGTTTACTGAGCACTTAGACTCTATTTCGGGTAAAAAAGTATTTCCTTCTCACAAGAACTCTGCAGTGGACAAACAGCATTATCAGCCTATCACAAGGAAGTGAAATTTCAAAAGCACAAGGAATTTGCCAAAGATCACATACAACACAAGACCCAGTTTGACACACTCTTTAAAAATAGGCTATACTGCTCATGGGTAAAAATAAATCATAATTTTATTAGAAAGGTAATGGTAAGAAAGTTTATTTCTGTAGCCACTGTGATATATTGGCCACATTAAACAAATATTAAAAATGCTCAGAGTCATAATACTTCTAGAGTGTGGACTGTCAGCCTTTGTGACACCTTAATACATCACGGGCGTGTTTTAAATCTGCTTCCTTATACTTTTAATAAACATTGCTAATATAGTTCCCGTATTTAATAAGCATGGCTAATATCATTCCCTTATTTATTGTCTAACTAATATGCATGGTGGGAATAACATCGTAAAGCAATGTCTTACGGCTTGGCCTGAGAGAAAGGAACTGAAATGGCTCTGAGGATGGTTTGGAGAGGAGACACTGGAGACTCCTCAGGCTTTTTCCAGAGTCGAGAGGCAAACAGGGTTTCTATTTCTGAGAATTGTTTAGAGTTCTTACAGCTACAATTTCCAGTTTACAGAGCCATCTCTCTCACTGGACGTGCACAGTCCACAGGGCTGCCTCTCTCACTGGATGAGCATAGTTTATATGGCTGCCTCTCTCACTGGACATACATAGTTTATATGGCTGCCTCTCTCACTGGATATACATAGTTTATATGGCTGCCTCCCTCACTGGATATACATAGTTTATATGGCTGCCTCTCTCACTGGATATACATAGTTTATATGGCTGCCTCTCTCACTGGATGTGCATAGTTTATATGGCTGCCTCTCTCACTGGATATACATAGTTTATATGGCTGCCTCTCTCACTGGATATACATAGTTTATATGGCTGCCTCTCTCACTGGATGTGCATAGTTTATATGGCTGCCTCTCTCACTGGATGTGCATAGTTTATATGGCTGCCTCTCTCACTGGATGTGCACATTCCACAGGGCTGCCTCTCTCACTGGATGTGCAGAGTTTATATGGCTGCCTCTCTCACTGGATGTACATAGTTTATATGGCTGCCTCTCTCACTGGATGTACATAGTTTATATGGCTGCCTCTCTCACTGGATGTGCAGAGTTTATATGGCTGCCTCTCTCACTGGATGTACTGCTGCCTCTCTCATGGTACATAGTTTATATGGCTGCCTCTCTCACTGGATGTACATAGTTTATATGGCTGCCTCTCTCACTGGATGTACATAGTTTATATGGCTGCCTCTCTCACTGGATATGCATAGTTTATATGGCTGCCTCTCTCACTGGATATACATAGTTTATATGGCTGCCTCTCTCACTGGATATACATAGTTTATATGGCTGCCTCTCTCACTGGATGTGCAGAGTTTATATGGCTGCCTCTCTCACTGGATGTGCGTAGTTTATATGGCTGCCTCTCTCACTGGATGAGCATAGTTTATATGGCTGCCTCTCTCACTGGATGTGCGTACACAGTTTATATGGCTGCCTCTCTCACTGGATGTGCGTAGTTTATATGGCTGCCTCTCTCACTGGATGTGCGTAGTTTATATGGCTGCCTCCCTCACTGGATGTGCACATTCCACAGGGCTGTCTCTCTTAGCGGATAT